>NW_010100342.1:0-24843 GCF_000699245.1 Pterocles gutturalis
TCATTCTTCCCCCTCCACTGGAATTGCTGTCCCGGAGTGGGCTGGGTCTTTGGTTATCGGGTGGGGGGGGGCTGGGCACTGTGTATCACTCATTTGTATATTTGTATATAGTATTGTTTTTAATATTATTGTAGTTTGGTTGTGTAGTTTAATTATTAAATTGTCCTTATCTCAACCCACGAGTCCTCTTTACCATTTAACCCATCATTGGGTGGGGGTGGGAATAGTGTGAGCGGGTGTGTATGGCTTGGCCCCGAGCCAAGGGCTAACCCACCACACAGGTGTATCTTATAGCCGTTTGTAGATGTCAGACACCTTCTCCAATCAACAGAATAATTCACAAATATTTCACAATCCAACAGTTCTTTCAGTATCCTCAAATATTTCTTGTCTGGCCTCGTGGATGAGGACACACTCAACTTTCCCAAATAGTGTCTATCACTGTTGATTATCCCTCTCCTTCTCAATCTATATTGATATTCTCAGAAGTCTAGGATCAGGCTTCGTGTATGAAGTTTGAAGAAAAAAAGGTGTTAATCCTTTCAGCTTTTTCCCATATATTTCATCTGTAATTTGTACCAGCGTTTCACCAGCACACCCACATTTTTTCTGAATTTCTTTTTGTGACTAACACACTTGTAGCACCCCTTCTTCTTGTCTCTATTTCCAGTTAGATTTAGCTCCAGTGAGGCTTTTTGTTATTCCTAATTTCATCACTAAATATGAAATGATACTTTTATTCTCCTCCTTTGTTTCTTGTACATATTTTCACATCTGGCATGCTCACATTTTCTGTTTTAGTTCTTCCCAATCAGAAAAGTGGATTTTCTGCCAGATTCCATCTTCTTCCACAATAGGATCATTTATAGCTGAGATTTCAGAAAGTTTTCTTTTAAAATCAGTACAGGTTCCCCATCATGGCAGCTTCCTAGGAGGTTTTTCCCAGCAATTACCTAAATAGGAAAAAGTCTGCTCTTTTAAAACACAAAGACTTAAAGATGTTTATCACCCCAGCCTCCCTCCAGAGATCTTGAATTATACCATCTCACAGTCACTGCCACACAAGCTGCCATCTCTGACCACATTCACCTATTTCTTCTCTACTTCTGAGTTGAAGGTCAAGCAGAATATTACCCCTCCTTGTCCCCTCTAGAATTTCCATCACTCTAGGAATTTCCTAAATTGCTTGAACAATGCTTTACTAATTCCTAGGAGATAACTGGATGATTGAAATCCCCCATGAGGATGAGGCCCTGCTATCATGAGAATTTTACTATTTGTTTTTAAAACACCCTATTTACTATTTCCTCGTGATCAGGTGTAGTGAACAAACCTCACCACATCACCGCTGTTACTCCCGTCTCTCACCTCAGTCAGAAGCATTAAGCAAGAACACCTTCAGTTCACAGTCTCAAGTGAAGCTCTGAAGTTCAACAGTGTCAAGGACTACACATAGGTTTATACCTATCCATGACCGTTCTGCAGTCTTGCCATCCTACCAAGTCTTTGTCCTTCTGATCATGTCAGTCCAGCAATAGTGCATGAAATTGCGGTTCTTTGCTGCTGGGCTCTAAGAATCAGCATACAGATACCCACTAAAAGCCTCTGAACATCCTCTGTTCTGAGAAGAAATGTAGAAATATCCTCATTTCTAAAGAGAAATGTAGAAATATCCTCAGTTCTAAAGAGAAATGTAAAAGTCTTCACTGTAGCTGCATTTTTCATGATCCTCCTGTAGGCAGAGTTCTTCCTCTTTTAACTTGGGACTTCAGTTCCTGTCCCTGATGAGCAGAGTTTATATCTCCTGACAGGTTAGCAAGCCTTTTTGAAAAGGTTCTTCCATCTCTTAGTGAGATGAATTTCACCTTTTCCAAGCAGCCCTCCTTCTTCCTCAAATGAGACACCACATTTGAGGAAGCTGAATTTTGCTGGTGACAACCTCTACATAAACAAATGTTGGTCTGCTGATTGCGTCTGCTCCTGTTTGTGTCTTTCATCTTAACTGAAAGGACTGAGGAAGTGATTACTTTGGACCTTGACTCCCTCCTATTTATCCACAAAGTCATATAGCAACCTTTGATTTTCTCAAGCGTATCGTGTCTGTATCATTTGTGCTGTCACAGATGAGCAGCAAGAATAGTATTCAGGAAACTGCATGAGCCTTGGCAATATCTATAACATTACAGATCCACCACAGAGAAGTAGCAACCCTCACTGGATAATAGCTATTTTGCAGATTTCCAGCTCTGGAGATAGAGCCCAGAGACTGATACTCATTGCTTCCTCTCTGTAATACTTTCTTTGAAGACATGAGATACCCATTGCAGCTTCTTCTTACAAAAGCTGTAGGTTTAGTGTAAGAGACTGTGGTGAGTCTTGAGCTCAAGTTATGTTCTTAATGAGCAAGAGTTGCTATTAACCCTAGACCATTACATAAAATCAGATACTCTCTATAGAATTTTTATATTTTAATTTGAAATCTATATACCTTCATTAGGTGACCACAGTAAGTGCTAAGGACTTCTTTTTCCCAAAGTACTGATCATGTTATGTCTATATATGTCTGCAATGCAGACCTCCAGCCTTTGAGTTAATTGAATAACTTATAGCCGTAACAGATTGCCATTCACTTCATGGTGGTTATGGGTTTCAAAAGTAGTTGATTACAGAAGACAGAGGCACCTCGTATTCTTTTAGTTTCCTTCTTTTGCTTTCTTACACATTCCTCCTCTTATGATGTTATACAGATAGCAACAGGGGACACTAGTCGGGCAGGAATGGTTCCAGACAAGGCACCTATTTTATTAAAAGCATCCAGTGGTAAAAAATAGAGTCATTCTACTTCCAACACCAAGGAGAATTTGAATTCATATTTCAGTGCCTCAACACTTTGCCACTATGGTTTGACTGCACACTTATCTGGCAAGGTGGAATTTGGTTTTTCATAAGCCATTTTAACCCTTCAAATGTAAATGGAGAACAAGAACAAATATACATTTAAAGAGTAATAGAAAGATAGGAGTTCAATCATTTTCCATTTACAAATTATCAATGTTCATTTGCGATTAGTTTCCCAGAATATGATTATTCTCACTGTGCATTCAAATTGTACTGCATATATTCCATGTGACATTAGGAGTCAAATATCTATGTGTCCTTAAAAACATGTATCTATGTTTGGAAGAAGAGAGGGTATAGGTATACGTATGTTGTGTATACACACTCATGTACATGCAGACACGTACACACAACAAACATGAAAAAGGGAGACTACTACAGTCAACAGAATGTAGACTAAGAGTAAACAATTTCATTTAGTTGATAAAAAGGAATTGTGACAATAAATAAAAATTATAATTTCGTTTTCTTTATTAAACAGACAGAAAGGCTGATTTTGTTTCCCTTGGGAGAATGTAATCACAAACTGAGAAAGTTTTCTTTTCATTAAGAAATAAAACAACATGTTAAATGTCAGGCCTGAATAGGAAGTCATGACCACTGGCAGTAGTCTGTCACTCACCTGTCCCCAGTGAATTAATTTGCCATAAACATTAGAAATATCATCCTTCATGTCAGAACCAAAACCACTATATTTGTATCCAGAGGACGAGAAGTAATTTCAGAGGTATCTAGCAGCTCTTATGTTTTTTGTAATGTTATTATTAAGCAACTGAATACCTTGCAATTCTAACTCATTGTTTAAACTGATGGACATCTGTCTATTAAATTTATATCCCCAGTGCAGTGCTTGGAAACACCAGCTGGTGAAAAAAAAAGGAATAAAAAGGGAAGAGACAGGATTTTGTGACAGAGACAAAGACAGTATTTCATTATGGAGAGTTGGACAGTTATAGAGATGTGGTTTACACGTAGAAAGAGAGAATAAACTGCATTTAGATGGAAAAAAAAAGGGTTTAATTGTTAGTGGTGTTGTTGTTTATTGGTTTGTCTGTTTTATTTTGATGCTCCGGTAAGATCCATTCGTTATATTTAAACAAAACACGTGTACACTGAAGAAAATAGAGGAAGTCCAAGAGATTAATAGGTTAATTAAAAATTACCAAACCAAAATTTAAACACAGTCTCCAAGGTGAGCAGCTCTGGTGTTGGCCAGATCTGCAGCAGACCACTTTAGGGTGATGCATAGGGATTTCCCGAACTGGAGGAACCTTGCAAGGAGCAGAGAGAGCTGCCAGGAGCCTGCAGCCCATGTGCCAGTGGCTGATGAGACCTGGGGGGGACCAGGAGCAACGGCGGCCAAGCTCCCCACACATATAAAAGAAGCCCTTAGAGAACGCTAGTGACCGGAACACAGCGAACAGGGTGGGTAAACGGGTCGTGGTGTCCCAGCAGCGGGGTGCTGTGACAGTTTGTGTGGCAGTTCATGTGTAAAGGTGTGCAGATCGGCTGCTGAAAATCAGTTTGACCATGGAGCAATCGTATCCCCCCAGCAGAAAGCCGTGGCCTCTCTAAGCTCTGCACCCACCACGACTGATGCAGCTTCCCAGACAGAGCTCCGGTGGGAACACGCTGCCACCCTGGTGTCCAGCTGCAGGGTGTGCCCTGCTCTCAGGCCAGCACTGGCTGCAGCAGGGAGCTCTCCTGTGGGAGCTGCGCCCAGGAAGAGGAACTCCTCCACATAGCGACAGAGCTCTGGGAGGTGGTGAGTAGGTTGAGAAGTGTTAGGGAATGTAAGAGAGAGCTAGACTACTGGAATCGCACCCTGTCTTCCCCGGGACAGGCCCAACAGGCAGACAGGACACATGATATGGAGGATCCCCTATCTTCTCTCCACTGGGCAGAACACAGTTGACTTAAGGGACAGGGGGCAATGGCGACAAGTTCCTGCCCAATGCAGCAGGTGAATTGCCTCCCTGACTACCCCATCTTCCCAGGTGCCCTTGCGTAATAGGTATGAGGCTCTGCAAGTGGAACCGAACAGCTCAGTTGGGTTTTGAATATCTTCAAGCACAGAGATTCAAACTCTCTGGACAACTTTTTCCAGTGGTTGACCACTCCCACCATAAGAGGTATTTTATGATATGGTGTGGTGTGATATGACGATCTGCTTTTTGGCAGGAATTAGGGCAAGTTTAGGTTCACGTAAAACCATCCAGCAAATTGCATTTTGTATCCAATAAATAAATTAATACAATACCTTGAGAGAAAGAAGAAAAGAATATGAGAAAAGTACATGACTAAATGTAACAGTGCATTTTGAATTTGTGTTACTTTAAACAGTTTTCATAGTCTTAGCAGTCTAAGACAACGTCCTGCTTGGCAGTTTCTAGTCCTTCAAATGACCTGAAGCATGATGAACATTAGCATTAGTCAGAGATGCAGACACAGGAGGTTGTGTGTGTGATGACTGAGCAGCAGTCATGAGGCTGCACATATTTACATTTTAGGTGCTTGTCCCTCAGCACTGAACTCAAAACCTGAAAGCAAGTAGCTAAATCTCCTTGGACATTATATGGGAGGAGCTAGGCATTTCAGAGGGTTAAGCTGATTGTATGAGGGCTTTCTAGAGATAGCCAACTGAGCAGAGAGGGAAATCTAAGTTCCTGCCATTCTTTGGGTACTACAACGCAAAAATTAGGCTTCAAGAAAAAAATAGTTTTGTGCAAAATTCACTATTGAGAACAAAAACCTTGCAGAACAGGATTCTATAAATTTGCTCTGCAAGACTTGTTCAAGACTCACTATTTCCATAATTATTCCAAGAAAGAAAAAGATGGTGTTTTTAATGCAGAACACTGATGCCAGAACTGGGAATTGTAAACCTAGATTTACTTAAAACTCAGATATTTTACAAGTGCTCTGTGACAACCAGTTTATTGAGTATTCTGGGATATCACTTGTCTGCTTTCTTTCTCTTCATGTTTCTGTAAAACAAGAAATGATCTTGTAGGGACAAGCATGACTACAAAACCAAGTGGTCATGCTATTATAAGGTGGATTGCCATTCTTCCAACTATGACAGCCTCTTATGAAGCAACCCTCTTGAAGTACGCTGAGAGCATTCTCAGCATCAGATTGGGGATTCAAGATCTTTGCCATTTTTATGACATTGTTATGCTTTTGCAATCAATGACTACATCTGTCTTAATAACTGAATTGGATCAAGGTTAATTCTCTAGTCTTGGGGCTTGGAAATGCTTATTCCTACAAAATTAACTCTTACCTCTCAGAATACAGCAGTTGCATTCAAGCTGTTTTGCTACCAACAAAGCTGAAATTTTTCTGGGAGTGTAAGTTGACCTTAGCAACAAAGTGCCAGCAAGCACTGAAAAAAGATTTTAGCATTACGGAGAAGTACATGTCAGTGCCGAATCTTTTGCCCTTGCCTGTTTAGTTTACTACTCTAAATGTAAACAGCAGGGCTTAGACAGAAGCTAGGACTCATTTCTTCAGTAGGATAGTTACAGGTATTTAACGATACTATTATATGAGTATATGGATATTATAGGATGAATAAGAGGTACCACTTAGGGAAAAATAGTAATTTTTTTCTAGATTGTGAATTTGAACTTTGTCCTTCAATCCCATATATCCTTTTTGAATCTGGATTTTTACTTTTTAAATGGTTTTAGATTTTCTTTAAGTTTTTAACAGGAAGTCCAGGGCACTGCGGACTTCAGGAGACCTTGACTATAGTCCCTATTGGATGCAGGATTCATTGCTTTGCTCAAGGCTCTCTCGTGGCTGCCAAAGATCACATCATTTTCTACTAATCTCTTAGGAGTGCTCAAAGGATTGATTAGTTAAAGTGTTGTGAAGCCCTTTGAAGATGAAAAGTGCTATGTAAGTGCTAAGCATTATGAGGAAAAAGTTGGGGAAGGGAACTGGGGTTTGATGGGTAGCTGAAATACAGCTTTAAAATCTCTCATTTGTTATTAAGAAAAGAGCCTTAATTCTCTCTGAACTATCTATGATCTGGTTTTCAGAACAGTAAGAAAAATCTTTAAAACATCAACCTACTCCTTTTGAACCTGATGAAGGTTACACGTTTCCCCTCTCTTCTTTCCCTTTAATTAATTGTGATAAATACTATGGAACTTGTTTAAAGGCTTTCAGCTACCTAACTGTTATGTTGCAGTAAATATAAAACACTGTACACCTGCATGACTTTCCAACAGCTTCTGAAAAGTAGAAAAAAATTGGCAATGTGCCCCAGCAGTGAAAAGAAAAAGCTTTGAAAGCACCATCATTGCAGCTGGAGCTACTTCAGTGATGTTTTATTTTATGGCTGAAGTCTGTTGAATCAAAAGAACTTAAATCTCATTACTGCCCCTCCACAGACTTCTACTTTTTCAAGTATGGATGAGGCCATAGTATAGAAAGAGTTAAGGTTTGCAGTCTAGCAGCTGGATTGTGGGTAATATTGCTTAAAAGTACGAAAAGAAGGGAATTTAAAACTGCTCCTATTTTGTTCAAATGTTCAAGTTATAACCACGTGCTTCTGTTTGGTTGTCTGTCTGAGTTTTCTGAATGCACTAAAGAATAGCGAACCAAGACTGTTTTCCTCTTCTGCCTATAATGCAATGTCAGCATGGAATGTGCATTCCACTTCTGTTGAGAGTAAATTGCATACAGTCTTCCAGAGATTTTGCTGGAGACTTTAACAGGTATAAAGTCAACCCATGTATCACAAATCATGATATAAATTTTAAAAAGTCTTACCTAATAGAAGTTTGATTTACCTGTCCCCTAAGGACGACTACTTTATAAATCTTATAATAGTGAAAATAGAGATAGAATCTGGAGCCAAATAAAAAATTAAAAAAAAAAAAAAAAAAAGAAAAAATGAAGGGTGATAAATATTTTCTCCTGGTAATAAGCCAGTTCTGCAGGATGACTTTTTTTTTCTGATGTCATAAATGAACTTCAGAATAGTCATTCTTAATGTTCTGCCTTTACTATGTCTTTTCATACAGTTTCATTCCTTTTAAATTTAACAGAGAAACCAAACCTGAATGAAAAGGCAGGAACTTTCAACATTCCCACATGACATAAACATGCACATCTATGTAATCTGGAGGTTTTTGTTTGTGGTTTTAAAATGGCTAGAAGCAGGCAAAAAATTCACTACCATGTCAGTATTACTAAAAATGCTTTGAGTTGTCGCTTCTAATTTGTTCACAAGAGACAACAAGGAGACTATTGCACCACAGCCTGCCTAGGTGACAAATGCATTGAGTTTTTAATTGGCTTAATTGTAACACCACCAGTAAAATCACATTGATAAAATAATGATGTGTTTGATCTACTGAGCTGATCTTCATGAAAAAAAGAGCTTCTCTCAAAAATGTTATCCAGATGATTAAATTAGCTTTACAAATAGATCCTATCATATATGGTGACTGCACTCTCCATTTTAGAGTAGCTTGAGACCCTCAGTAAGCAAATCTATTAAACTCTCACTACAGAAAAAAAAAATAATAAAAATAACAACCAACCCAGCAGTTCCTATATTATTGCATGTCCTCGTAAACATTTATTTGTTTAACAGTCTGGAAATTGCTTTTTTTTTTTTTTTTTTTTTCCTGTGAATTTAATTGGTGTTTTGAAATAATTCAGCAATTATTGTCCACAGTAATATTTTTTACATTTTAGCTTTGCAAAGTTTGTCACATTTTATTTCATCATTTATAATTATGTTAATCAAAAATTTTGCTTTGTTCTAAGCTCTTAACACAAATGCAAGGATAATCCCACAGAACAAGACAGTCACAGTGTTACATTTTCAACTAGCAGAATATTTTAGGATCTCAAATAAATTAATTTAGAGAATTTGTGAAAATTTGATATACATAGTTATAAAAACTAAGAGCTGAATATTGATACTTAGAATGGCAATATGAAGTCAACAAAATACTTGTTTGTTCTGGCAACTTTTCTGCAGCATTGATCAGTGGCATAGGGTATGAGAACAGGAAAGTACATACCAATAATTCACATCAGTGTGTAGTTTATGCAGTTTTCTCACAACAGATGACATAGCCTTTTGTGATTTTATTTTTTTCTTCCATGAATTTGCTTAGTTCCTTTTTGAGCCATCAACAACTTTGTTATCAACAGTATCTCCTTGACAAGATATTGTGTGAAGCATTACATCCTTCTAGTAGTTTTCCATCTCTCAGCTGTTATGAATCTACACAGCCCAAGCCTTCATAAAGAAATCTAGATAGGTAAGATCTAGAGGTTATCAAAAGAGTATTTAACTGTGGCATAATATTATTTAAAAGCTGCCTGATCTAAGCAGAATGGTTCAAATGGTGTACAGTAAGACTTAGATACCACACACTTATTCCATTTAAAAACAATCAACTCCCATCCCTGCAGAACCTTCCCCCGCAAGTGCCAGATCATGAGCTCAAGCACTGGCCCATGAACTTTCATACCTCTTGACTGTTTGCGTGATCCCACATATGGTTTTGGCTCAGACTGACTGTCACTATCTATCTCAGATAATACATGTGGAGGATAATATATATTGAGTACCATTCCAAAAATTTAGTGTGACCTTTCTGTTTTAGGGTTAAACAAAGTTCACATATCTAAATATGATCTAGGCTATGAAGTTTGGTCTCAGGGTTGAAGAATGTCACCAGGTGAGTAGAGATACAGCTGATGAAGCCAGTCTAAGTGCACTTCTGTGAAAAATTCCCAGACATCCTGATTTTTTAAAAATGAAACAACTGAACTGAAGAATAAGGGAAACTTTGTTGTTAAATTATACCTTTCCCGTTAAGAAACACCAAGATGCCCAAATGTTAAGTGCATTTTATTACAAAGTAAAAGCAACTAACACATTATTTCCCTTCCTTATTTGCTTAGTCTATGATAATAACATTAAACTAAGCCTTGCAACTCGCTGAACACTATGGCCTATTCATGTAAAATATTTTACCTTGATGTCATGACCCCTACCTACCTACCTACTTACCTACCTACCTACCTGCCACCCTGCCTTCCCAAGTGTTTTCCTGTCCAATTATATACCAAGGTCCAGTATTTCTCAAAGGATAAGTACCATTAGCACAATCACATTCATTTCCCATGGGAAATATAACATTATAACATAATATAATGTTACTGATATCATCCCAACCAATTTGCTAAAAATTCCCAGGCTAAAATGTCAAGACCAAACTACACTAACTACACAGGACTCTATTAAGTACTTGCACAGATATTACTTATACATTCTACATCCCTACATTATTCCATGACCTGCTTTTATCCAAAACAGCTCATGCTGTTTGAAAACAGGAGTGATTTATTTGGGCAAATATTATAGATATAGCTTAGCTGAATCACTGTGTGTGCTAAAGCTACGGAAGTCCCCCGCCATGTACTAACAGATTTCTTTAATGAGTGTTAAAATATTAGCCAATATTTTAGGTCATTGCTTTAATAAATCTAATACAAAGTTATTTCATCTGAATCAAATACAGTTTATCTCATATGAAAATCTTCTTTTTTCCATTTGATTAACACTTTGCTAACACATTTTAGTCTTCTACCTTAGTATTCTCGCAGATTCTGGATATATATTTGGCAGAATTGGTTGAACATTTCTGGGTTTATTGCAATTTTTTGACTCTGTCTTTGGGAAAGCATTTTGCTCTTGAGCTGACAGCTTTACTCCAACCCTAAGGCATCTGTGATAATTAATAACTGTGTCAGATCTGTTCATCCTAAGCAGATGTGCTATGCAGGGTTTTTTCCTTATCTCCCCTGTTTTCTACCATCATAAGTGACCTTTACTAAATTACGTTTCAAACCAGGAATTCATGACATTCAGATTCCATAGGGCAAGATGAGAATGTCATTATCTCAGCTTGTACAGGAAGCTGTATTATTCTGACTGTACCTAGCTCACAGGCTTTTTGTTTTGTATTTTAATGCAAATTTCAGTGGAACTAGTATTAATATCAAATCAGGGTACATTATTCCTGTATAATTAAACTTTATTTCTCCTTTATTTTTCATTTGTTTTTCCTTTGGACATATACAAAATGTTTTTATCTGCTCGATTGCTACATACTAATTTCCTTCAAACTTAAAAAAATCACATTTTTCATACTTATGCTCATTTATTGTCTAATTGAGAAACTCTTTCTTTAAGAAATGTATTTTTGAGGTCTTATACATTTGGTTTCTTATGCATTAATGCTTCATCATATTTCCTTCTTCCATCTGAAAAGTAGTAGGCATAAACATGAGTGTCAAAGATCTACTTATCATTCATATAAACTTCATGCTTTTTTTGTTCTCTGGCTTTAAGATGAAATAATGGAGAAATTAATGATTGGACACACAATGGTACAAAGTTATATCTTACTAGAAAAGAGCAAACTAATCCACCTGACCCACCAAAAGCACCAAGTCTATCTAACTGTGATATACTTACCTTGGGTAAAGGCCAAATGCACACTCAGCTGCCCTCTCACTCCCCCTCCTCAACAGGATGAGGGGAAAAATTAGGATGGAAAAGCTTGTAGGTCAAGATAAAGACAGAGAGATCACTTACCAGTTACCATCACAGGCAAAACAGACTTGACTTGGGAAAAAATAATTTTATATACTGCCAACTAAGTTGGACAGTGAGAAACAAAGAAAAAACTAAAACCACTTTACCTCCACACTTTTTCCCAGGCTCAACTTTGCTCCTGACTCCTCTACTTTCTCAACCCCAGACAGAGTAGAAGGACTTGGGGGTCCTGGTGGATGAGAAGCTGGACATGAGCCAGCAGTGTGCGCTTGCAGCCTGAAAGGCCAGCTATGTTCTGGGCTTCATTAGAAAAGGGGTGTCCAGCAGGGAGAGGGAGGTGATTCTCCCCCTCTTGTGAGACCCCATCTGGAGTACTGTGTCCAGGCCTGGCGTCCCCAGCACAAGAAAGATGTGGAGCTCTTGGAACGAATACAGAGGAGGGCCACAAAGATAATCAGAGGGCTGGAGCACCTCTTCTATGAAGAAAGGTTGAGGGAACTGGGCTTGTTTAGCTTGGAGAAGAGAAGGCTCTGGGGAGACCTCATTGTGGCCTTCCAGTACTTGAAGGGAGCCTATAAACAGGAGGGGGAGCAACTGTTTACAGGGATTGATAGTGACAGGATGAGGGGAATGGTTTTAAACTAAGAGAGGGGAGATTTAGGTTAGATATTAGGCAGATAATTCTCACTCAGAAGGGGGTGAGGCACTGGAACAGGTTGCCCAGAGAAGCTGTGGATGACCCATCCCTGGAGGCATTCAAGGCCAGGCTGGATGGCGCCCTGGTGCCCAGGGGTTGGCAATCCTGCCCACAGCACGGGGGTTGAAACTAGATGATCTTTAAGGTCCTTTTCAACCCAGGCCATTCTATGATGGGGAATGGGCACTGTACTCTGCAAACTTGCTGAGGATGCATTCAGTCCCACCTTCTAGTATCACTGATGAAGTCACTAAACAGTATTGGTCCCTTCACGGACCCTTGAGGGACACCACTCATTACTGGTTTCCACTTGGGCCATTGACTGTAACTCTTTGGGACATTGCCATTCAGCCGGTTCCTTATCCATCTAAAAGTCCATCCTTCAGACTCATCTCTCCCCAGTTCAGCAGCAAGAATATTGTGTGGGACCATATCAAAGGCCTTACAGAAGTCCAGATAGATGACATCCATAGCTCTTCCCTGTCCACTGATGCAGTACTGCATCGTAGAAGGTCACTTGACCGGTCAGCACAACTTCTCCTTGGTGAAGCCATGCTGGCTGTCTCTGATCATCTCTCTGTCACCCGTATGCTTTCACATGTCTGTTCCGTGATCTTACTGGGCATGGAGTACATGGGCTGACCAGTCAGTAGCTCCCATTTCAAATGGTGTGAGAGTTTTCTAGGGTTTAGGTGACTAAATCAAACTCATAGACTGGATGACTATTTAATTAGTCTCAATTGATTTCCAAGTAATGTGAAAAATTATATCACTCTTTTACCAAATACTTGGCTTGCCACTGAAGTAACAAGACAAAAGATTCTAGGCTCTTAATTGATTTTTGATCTTAAGTGCTCTGAAGTGTGTAAGCTGAAAACAGAAAGAAAGTTTTGTGCCGGAACAGATAATTTAAGCAAGCAGACAAATAACTTAAATGGATTTTTGTTTTTTGTATGTGCTCTTGCATTGTAAGGATATGCTAAAGCCTCAGATTTTATCTCAAGCTTTATTTTCCCCTCCTTTCCACTTTTCTCATCTCCATTTAGAGTTTCTTTATTCTTCTTCATTTAATAAGTACTAAATCAGTAACGAGATCTTTTTTTTTTCCTGAAGAATTGGAACTAAAAGTATTTTAAAAATTAAGAGGAACATAATCTCTCTAATTTCCTCCAACAATCTTCAGCTTCCTTCTTAGTAAAACAAATGTTTTTTAATTTATTTATTTTATGTGTTTATTTGTTCAGCTATCTCATTGGAGGCCTTACGGGACTACATTCAATCATTCGTGATCTATTTCATTAGATGTTTTTATTCCACAATTGTCATAGAACTTTGATTATTATTTTTTTTAAAACAAAAAAGACTACAAACCAGTAGTGTAAGACAAACTACTGTGTATTAGCTTTCTATCCCTGTTCATCTTCACATTGGTCTAACCTTGAGCTTTACAAACCAAAGAGATTAACTAAATACGACTTGAGGCAGTGGGGACAAAAAAAAAAAAAAAAAAAAAAGGACAAATTGTCAGAAAATAGATAACTTGCAAAGCTATCCATTTCACTTCATTTTCCAAATGTGTTCAATGTCACATTGCTTGACCTGTTAAAAATCAGAAAGATAATAACCACACATACTTTACAGAGAACCAAAGAACTAAGAATGCTCTTAATTTTGGAATAATCTTCAGGTAAAAAAAAAAATGACATTTGTAAAATAATCATAACTTCAAAAATCCAACCTCATACAAGATAAAGAGATAAGTGATCTCTATTTACGCAGGCAGACAACACATAGGACATTTAAAACTAAGTGCTAAATACATAACCTATTAAAATATGAGCAACAATTTTGATAGAGAATGAAAACAGTCCAAACTCAGAAGTGCACAGATTCAGCTAAAAGTGAAGACAGCTACTAAATCTAATGATCTGTGCCTTTTAAAAATTTATGAAGGAATTATATATTCAAAAACTAAGTAAGACAGGTTGCCTGCTTCTTCAGTCTAATCTAAATAAACTACACCTGCTTTCCAGCCTTAACTGTGATTAAACCTGTTTATACTCTCTCCAACAAAGATTATCTGAAAATTTTACCATGGTGTTATTCATGTTCCCTCAAAGATCTATCCAGGGAAGGAGAAAAAATAAAGAAATAATTTACCAAAGATACAAAACCACTATAGATGATTAAGTAGAGGGTAAAAATGTTTTATGGCTCCAGCCTTTAGAAATATACCACCTCAGATTAATATGGGATACTTGTGTAGCAACTCTTCCTTTAGTCTTCATGGTCTGGACTTTGTTCTTCCAGCAAAAGATTTTCCATATCTGTGTAGGAGATCAGGTGCAGTCTTTGATGCTTAAAATGCTCTGTAACATTTTATTCTAATTGTTTATGTAGGCTTATAAGATTGCAAAACTGGCTGGGGACTCTGATGTGTTTGTGTTCTATAATGAAGTAAATGCTATTCAGCATGAAAATTCCCTCTCCTCCTCTAACTCCATGATTTCAGAAGTGGAAAAAAAACAAAGCAAAACAAATAAATAAATAAAACTCTGAAGCATGGAATCAACGTTAAAAAAACATGGTTATGAATAATATTTTTTCTACATCTTCTCTTACTCCTCATCCATCTTCTCTACATGGCTTTTGTGGTAATGACCTTGTCCTACTTCTTTTATTCTTCCTTTTTTTTTTTTTTTTTGCTGTTGGTTTTTGAAATAAAAATAAAAAAGATTCCTTAAAGACTTGCAAAATAAGCCAGAAGTTAGTAAATAGTATAGTCATACCCGAGTCAGTAAATAGATACTAAATACTTAAAGTATAGGACTGAATTCCTGGAAATTAGACAAAGGTGATGATTCCTTTTATAAAATATAGTAGTACCAGATAACACAAAAAAGTTGCTTGTACTCCCCTAATACTATTTTAACTACAACTACAGTAAGAAAGTGTGTATACAAGGATAGATACATATAGAAGGGTGATATAAAGGCCAGTGGATGCCCCATGCTGGCCACAGCTGGTTCCAGCCAGCTCAGAAGTACCCACAGCAAGGCACAGGTGAGCCCGGCAGCCAAGGTAGTGGTGCCTTGGGGAAAGTATTTAAGAACGGGAATAGCACTGCACAAACAGTGAGGAGTGAGGGAAAACAGTGTCAGAAAAGAAACAGCCCTGCATACACCAAGGTCAGAGAAGAATGATGGCGAGGAGGTGCTCCAGGTGCTGGAGCAGAGAATCCCTTGCAGCTTGTGGGTTAGATCATGGTGAAGCAGGTTATCTTCTCTGTGACATCCAGTGATGGGACAAGGGGCAATGGGTTCAAGCTGGAACATAGGAGGTTCCACTTGAATATGAGAAAAAACTTCTTCACAGTGAGGGTGACAGAGCACTGGAACAGGCTGCCCAGAGAGGTTGTGGAGTCTCCTTCTCTGGAGACATTCAAAGCCCGCTTGGATGCGTTCCTGTGTGATCTGATCAAGGTGTTCCTGCTCCGGCAGGGGGATGGGACTAGATGATCTTTCGAGGTCCCTTCCAATCTCTAACATTCTGTGATTCTGTGATGCCACTGCAACCCACGGAGGACCATGGTGGAGCAGATATATGCACTGAAACCTCTGGAAGATCCCGCGCTGCAGTAGCTGGATGTGCCCTGAAGGAAGCTGTTGTGAGCTCGTGGAGAGCCCACACTGGAGCAGGCTCCTGGCATGAACTGTGACCCATGCAGAAGAACCCAAGCAAGAGAAGGTTTTCTAGAGGTAACTATGGCCTGTGGAGTTAAGCCCATGCAGGATTCGGTTTTCTGGCAAGAACTGTAATCCATGGGGGACCTATGCTGGAGCAGCCTGTGCCTGAAGGACTTCACTCTGTGAAAAGGAGACATGCTGGAGTGATTCTTGAAGAACTACATGCTAGTGGAAAGGTCCCATGCTGGAGCAGAGAAAAATGTGGGGACCAAGGAGCAGCATGGGAGAACGGATCTGGACACTAGAGCATAATTTTACACAATGTTCAGTATGTTCCACAATGTTGGATTATGTATTTGCCAAGCTGCTCTGCATCATATTTGAAAAGTCATGGCAGTCAGGGGAAGACGCCAGTGACTGGAAAAGGGAAACATTGCACTAATTTTTAAAAAGTGTAAAAAGGAGGACTCTCAGAACTACTGACCAGTCAGCCTCACCTCCATGCCCAGTAAGATCACGGAACAGACACGTGAAAGCATACGGGTGACAGAGAGATGATCAGAGACAGCCAGCATGGCTTCACCAAGGAGAAGTTGTGCTGACTGGTCAAGTGACCTTCTACGATGCAGTACTGCATCAGTGGACAGGGAAGAGCTATGGATGTCATCTATCTGGACTTCTGTAAGGCCTTTGATATGGTCCCACACAATATTCTTACTGCTGAACTGGGGAGAGATGAGTCTGAAGGATGGACTTTTAGATGGATAAGGAACCGGCTGAATGGCAATGTCCCAAAGAGTTACAGTCAATGGCCCAAGTGGAAACCAGTAATGAGTGGTGTCCCTCAAGGGTCCGTGAAGGGACCAATACTGTTTAGTGTCTTCATCAGTGATACTAGAAGGTGGGACTGAATGCATCCTCAGCAAGTTTGCAGGTGACATCAGGCTGAGTGGTGCAGGTGATACACTGGAGGGAAGGGATGCCGTCCAGAGGGACCTTGACAGGCTTGAGGAGTGGGTCCATGTGAACCTCATGAAGTTCAACAAAGCCAAGTGGTAGGTCCTGCACCTGGGTCAGTTCAATCCCCTGTACCACTACCGAGTGGAGGATGAATGGGTTGAGAGCAGACCTGTGCAGAAGGACTTGGAAATACTGGTAGACAAAATATGGGACATGAGCCAGCAATGTGTGCTTGTCCCCCAGAAAGACAACCATATCCTTGGCTGCATAAAAAGAAGGGTGATTTACCCCCTCTCTTCTGTTCTTAGATTGGTTTGAGTTGGACGTAATGAAGAAAATTTTTACAGTAAGGGTGGTGAGACACTGGAACAGGTTTCCCAGAGAACTTGTGGATGCACTGTCATTGGAAGATTTCAAAGTCATGTTGGAAGGGGCTTTGAGCAACCTGATCTCATGGAAGATATCCCTGCGCATAGTAGAGGATTTGGACTAGATGATCTTTAAAGGTCCTTTCTAACTCGAACTGTTTTATGATTCTGTGCAATGTCTCAGTGTTTATTCATTCTGATTAGCTTCCAGTGTCTGGTCCAAAGGAGGTTTAGGATTATATTTGTCAGGACAGAATAAATATTTTGTGTATCACAGACGGGATTACATAAAAAGTTGTCTCTGTTTAGGTAACAGAATTTAGTCCTCTCTGCATATTAAATATCCATGCTGAAATCTTCTAAAAGTTACAGTGTTTGTGTAGGATCTGAGTTATTTTCTATGATGTTTACAAAACTAATGCTATGGATAGTCTCAGAAATACAATAAAGCATTTTTATGCTTTACAGGGCTTGGACTGTTGGCTATGGTAGGGTATTACTCTTTCTCCTTCTTTCCCGGGAGACCTGGTGTATCCTGCACAGAATCTGCATTGAATTCAAAGGACAATGAGAAATTCAGTTTTCTGTTGAGACTTGGAAGAGATGAAATATGACTTCTATCACTTTTTTTCCCCACGTTGTGAGAACTGTTAATTTCACAATCATTTGGAAATATATGACGCCAATAATCTACATTCATGGTAGAGTGGAACTTTCAGTTTGGTATACTTTTTAAATGCACATGATAATGAAAGTATGAACTTAAAAAATATGTTTTGCTGTACTTCATAAGATTAATCACTTTTACTACTGAGGGGGGATGACTGAGGTCATACTTGGTAGCAGCAAATTTTTTATTCACTTCCCAATAGGAAACAGGTATCTTAGTGCAATCATTTTAGATGTACCCATGTCAACTGTATAGCTGACAAATGAACCCCGGGGAAAGCAAACCTATCACCAGCTTTTGCGTCCTACTGTGAAAACACTGATGACTGTATAATTGAAGTGACATTGGCAAAAAGCCTATCCGATTTTTTCTTAGCTAAAACAGTCCTTCAATCCATGTGGGATTATTTTGGGACTTTGTGATAAGTCAAAAAGAAAGTTGAGTTTTGGTTCTTTTATTTGTTATTATTATTTTTAAAGAAAGACACTAGAACACATTTATTAATAGAACAGTAGGGAATACTGAATGGACCTAATCTATAAGCAAATATTTAACTATTTAAAATATAATTAATTCAAATCCCTAAATTCTTGTTTTATTAAACTTGCCTAGAGCAGAGAAGTAATACAGAAGATGAAATTGACAGGGAGCTGGGAACTGTTACAGCAATGCCTCAGGTTGATGTTAGAAATACTGAAAGAAAAGTTGCCTCTTGTGATTAAGTCAGCTGTTAAAGCTATGAATGCTTGTTGTTGTAATTGGGGTGTTTTTGTTTTCTTTGTTTTAAGCTGAAAGTCATGCGTGTTTATTGACTGATTAGAGTACTGAGAAGTCAAATAATGGAAGGGCCCCTCATTTTTCCTTTGAGCTGAATAGACATGCTATATATGCCTCTATTACACTAATGATAATTTTCTAACCTCCGTAGTTTTGCCTTTTTTTTTTTTTTTTTTGTGTCTGTTTCAATTTTTGAGACAATGATAGTTGGGGTTTTTAAAAAACTGACTTTATAGTCAGAGTTGATAAAAAATCTTTCCGTTCTTTTATTTATATATCTCATAATGATTTGAAATAATCAACACAAATATGACACATACATCGATCAGATATGGTGAGTGCTAATGACATGTTCCTTCAGCTGTTTTAACTGATGGAAACATTCTACATCTTGATCCACAGAGCCAAACTTTCCTCTGATATTTCTCATGTATTACATTAACTGAAAATTCAAAGCAGTAGAATTGACTTTGTAGATCTAAAAATAATTTCCCCTGAACAGAAAAAGAAAAAAAAAAATAATCCTGTTCCTTCTGAAGTCAGGCCATTGGAGAGAATTTGTCCTGAGATCCAGGAAGACTGTAAGAATGAGAAAAGGACAGACTCTCTCTGGGGACAATAGTAGTATTGTAGGTACTGGCAGAAGATTACATTTTAAATAAAATCACACCACTAGGGAACTGTAGAATCATAGAATGAAGTATAGACCAAACACATAACAAAAGTAAGCAATTTAGAGCTCAAGTTATAGCTGTTAAGTTGAACAAATTGCTAGATTTAGTAAAGAAAATGGAGACCTAAGTGTTACCTGATCCTAATCAAGGCATTCCTCATAGGGTGAGGAAAGAAAAGGACATACAATAATGGCAAAATCTGCAGGCATACAGAACAGAAAAACATCTAAAGTCACTATGTTCTTTATGTATTTTGTAAGAGCTCACAGAAAGTGCTTAAAATAGTGATGTTTGAAAGTCACCCATCTTAAAATCATTGGTGTCTTACTTCAGAAGATAGTCTGAAAGATAGCTCAGAATTCGCTGACCAGGTGAGGTGATGATGGCAAGAACATGCTCTTATACTTGAGGCAATGTCACTTTGAGGTAATGGTCACTGAGCAGCAGTAACTCTCTTGAACACCTTTCCTCCCCACAGCTGTGCTTTTATTCACTCTCATTAGCCCAAGGACCAGAAATGTCCTTATTGAAAATGTGTCCAAATTTATTAGCAGACTGAAAATCTGGAAAGGTTTAATGACAGCAACCTCTGGTTTGTATATCCCATTAGCATCCAGGTAGAAAAAAAGACTAGTGAACTACTTAACTGTATCAGTGGTGAAGCTCTTTGAAACAAATATAGATATGCAACTCTAGGCAACCAGTAGATTTTGCATCTGACAAATATGTTTTGATACCACATAAAGAAACAGTGTTGCAGTAATGATTTTGCTGGTTTTGTGTTTCATGTTAGCTATGGCTGTTAAGAGTCTTCCCCTGATTTCTCTTTGACCTCCTTATTTTCCTTTTTCAAGGAAAAATTCCATAAATTTCATAATTTTTTCAGGCATGGATTATACATACTAAGTAAAACTATATATTCTAAAATATTTTTTTTTCAGAAAGTATCTTTTTACCATACATGTTCTCATACCAACAGAGAAGTTACTGCTTGTGTTCAGACTTTTCAGAAATAAAAATAATGAGACCTCAATTAAAGATATAACTGCACTATAATAATCAATTCTGAAAGATTTATTTTAATAAGATGGCAATTTACATCTCTGAACACTACTGCATGTTACGTTCATATCATATTTTCAGCTATTTTGCTGTTGACCCATGAACTGAATTTCTTACAATGTCAATGGGAAAATAACCCTCAAATCTTTATAATTCCAAGAAGGGTTTCAAATGTAACAAGTATCTTTCTGACTGTCTGTAACAAACTACTTTAAAAATAAAATAATGATATAATTAATAGGTTTTTAGTGTCCTTTAATTATTCTTAGAAATACAATAATTCAGTATAAAGTTAAACGAATGTGGAGATTTGAGATTTTTGTATTTTTAAAGGTACAAAACTATGTATACAGATAAGTATCATAGCCAAATACAATGGATATAGCTAGTGTAAAATATAGTTAAATTCAGATACTTCTATATGTTTTCAAGAATCTGCTTGCAATAAAAGCAATATCTTAATTAAATTCCTTTATAGTGTGTTGTTTCATTTTACTAACATACGTCTACTCTGTGTGCATCAGAATATCTGGAAGAGTAAAACTTATTTACAGACGTCTATGGTTAAATAGCTACTTCCCATTTTGTAGAGCATGAAGGTCAAAAATTGCGCAAGGAACTCTTACATAACTCTTATGCATAATGTTATGGAACTGAAACTCTTTGACTAGATAAAAGTTAATCTGATATCAAAACCACACTGCAAAATTCCCAGTGATTTAAACCTAGTGAGAAAGGTGTGCCCACATGTCAAAATGCAGGGTTTTGTACATACCTTAAGCTTTTCCAAATATATTAACTCAATACTGGAAACAGTTTAGTATTCAACTTATAAGAATTAAGCAGAACTTTATTTTAAAAGGGTACAAAGTTTCTAATTCCATTCAGAACTATTTGATGATGTATCATGTCACGTAAGCATGGTTAATATAATTTAAATATATATGATGACTTGGCAGATCTGTAAAGAAGAACTTTTACACAGATTCTCTAGTTTCAGGCCTTAGTCAATGGACTGATATAAACCTCATGTGGGCCCGGGTGAACTGTATAAAGTTCAACAAGTCCAAGTGGAAGATCCTGCACCTGGGTCAGGAGACAATCCCCAGTACCAGTACAGACTGGGGGATGAATAGGTTGAGACAGCCCTGTGGGGAAGGACTTGGGAATACCAGTGGATGAAAAATTTGTCACAAATTGACAATGTGTGCTTGCAGTCCAGAAAGCCCATCATATCCTGGTCTGCATAAAACGAAGCATGGCCAACAGGTCGAAGGAGGTGATTCTCCCTCTCTACTCCACTGTCATGAGACCCCACCTGGAGTACTGCATCCAGCTCTGGGGTCCCCAGTATAAAGAAAAACATGAACCTGTTGGAGCGGTTCCAGAGGAAGGCCACAAAAATGATCAGAGGGCTGGAACATGTATCCTGTGAAGAAAGGCTGAGAGAGTTGAAGTTGTTCAGTCTGGAGAAGAGAAAGATCTGGGGAAGTATGATTGTGGCTTTTCAATACTTAAATGGGTTTTATAGAAAGGTGGAGAGAGACTTTTTACCAAAGTCTTTAGTGACAGGACAAGGGGCAACAGTTTTAAACCGAAAGAGGGTAGGTTTAGATTGGATATATGGATTAAATTTATTATGATGAAGATGGTGAGACAGTGGAACAGGTTTCGCAGAGAAGTTGCGGATGCCCCATCACTGGAAGTGTTCAAGGTTTAGTTGGATGGGTCTTTGAGCAACCTGATCTAGTGGAAGATGTCCCTGCCCATAGCAAGAAGAATGGAGTAGATCTTTAAAAGTCTCTTCCAACCCAAACCACTCTATGATTATATCCTATTATTATATAATTCTATAACCTTCCCTTCTATCTGTAAAGTTCATCTTTTTTTTTATGTTGGGTTTATTCTGTATTGAATTTTAAAACTTGTCTCAGAGGCCTTAAGGTAAGATAGAAAAGAAAAAAGTTTGAGAGTATATTCTAGGAAATAAATCCCCACACTAGTAAAATGATTAGACTGGTCAGTAAAAAGTGACAAAATAATTTTTAAAAGAGTAACTAGAAATAATTAATTAAAAAGAGAATAAGAATAAGAATAAGAATAGGAACAGAAATATATCTGAGAAAGTCTTAAAGGACAGATTTAAACTCAAAATGCAGACAGCAAAATGTGGGTATCCAAATTCAAGTATCCTCATGTAAACTAAGTACTTGAGCTCTAAAAATGTTTCTGGTAGCTGTTCATTTCAGCTGCCTAACCATAGGTGTTTGTTTCTATTTGAGAGATTCTAGGGTATTTGACACATACATGTGTGCATCTCAGAGCAGAACTTGGCATATACAATATAAGCAATCTGCTCAGCATACTGATAACACTAAAGATCCACAAGAGAACCTGTAAAACTCAGAAGTATCTCACAGAGCAGTGGAAGACCTTTTTTGTGATCACTTTCCATTTTTCTAAATGTTTTCTGTTTGACATTTAGCCAGCATTAGTCTTCATTATATCTCCAAGTGTTGACACCAAATCAAAGCTGCTGCATTTGATGTGTCCCTTAAGAAAAAATATGACACCATTAAATTGTTCTATTGTTCCTGAAGGTGAACATAAATTCCATAAAAACAGGGAAAGTAACAACTGTTTGTTCAATTTGAGATAAGTTTGTACTCATATCTTTTTCATGCTGATATAATTTCACTTTAATAATGAAAATAAAACATAAACATAACACTTGTGTTAGATATTGTCAGTTTGAAGTGCTGACATCCCATCAGAATCATTACAAAGAAAAACTTGGATTTCTTTGGGCTAATATTTGAAAGTGATCTAAGGCAAATGAGAATAGGAAGAGCATGGGACAGAATCTTTTATTCCTAGTGGGGAAATTTCAGTGTCGGGATTAAAGAGTCCATCATTTTGTTGATTCAGTCTGATTTTACCACATGGGAAGTGCATTATCTTTTTGGCCATATTAAATAATCCTTTTCTAGGAAATTTTCACCTTTTATAAAGCACATATTTATTAATATTCAGATCCTCACTTACTCTGTGTATTCTCTGTTACTGTGTTTCTCAAAGTCTTAAAGAAGAGCAGTGTCCTGAAAACATTAAGAGTCTGTGTTTAGAAAAGGAAAAAAGAAAGGTGGGGGGCAAAAAAGCTACCTTCTTATCTTATTATGCTGTCTGGCAAGTTTAAATAGAACAGAAGGAAAGTGATCTATTGTTTTTTTAAGAACTCACTACTCAGTGTCAACATTGATCACATTAATTAGAGTAGGAAATTATTTTTAACCAAACACTCTTTTAGGGACTTCCTCTATTCTGACTTTGGGGAAAAGAAAACACAGAGACACACCTTTTTACTTTTGGCTGCTCTCCCAGTAAATGATTCAGTACTATCTTTGAGTCCTATATGAGCACTGAAATTTGAAAACCTTGGATTCTTGTTCAACTCTAGATCTGAATTTTAATTTCATATATCTAATAAAACATGAGTAAACATGAAAATGACAAAAAAGTGAGTAGTATTTTTTTAAAAAAAGTGATGGCTTTCAAACTCTTTGCTTTAAATATAGAAATCCTGTTGACTTATATGCATCTTTTTCCAGGAACACTTATATTTAATGTCAGAGTGTTTCTTCCAGGATCTGTGTGTACAGCTGCTAAGAACAGTGTTCTTTATCTTGTAGGATTGTCTGAGTAAACATTACTTGCTAAGAACAGATAAAAATTAAATGGTTATAATGGTGTTTTTCATTAGAACACAACAAATTATAGACTTGTTCAGTAAATACTTGATGCATTACCCAAATTCCAGTTACCTTCTGAGTTATGTTTTCACTGCCTCTTAAAATGAGACAGCTGATCTAACAGTGGGAATACAGAAGAGATGCAGACACAAAAAAAAAAAAAAAAAAAAAAAAAAAAAAAAAAAAAAAATAACTAACAATATACATGGGAAGTGTCTCAAAATACTTGTCAAACACATTTACTCTCTAGAACCCTGATCACAAAATGCCCAGTCACCCTCCAGTTGTGGATGACAAGATTGAATCTAGCGTAAGGTAGTTTTGCTTGCTTCTTATTATATGTTACATTACATACTATTGTCTTTATACCAAGATCAAAATATTAGGTCTTGAGATAAGACTGTCCCTTGCTGGTCAGGCAGATAATTTTTTGTGATCGCTAAAGATCTTCATGCACATCAGTACTTCCAATTGGATTGAGACAGATTATAATATCTTTTCCTAATTTAAAACTGGTGGCGTTGTTTTTTCCTTACTCTTTGGAGAAGGGGATGAGGATGTTCTTTTTAAACAATACTGTATGTGTTTAAGTGTCCTTGAAGCCATTAGTTTCTCTACATTTCACAAAAGTTATTGACAATTGTACAGGTTCTTTTATTATGTATTAAGAGGAATTTAATCATAGAATCATTAAGGTTGG
>NW_010100343.1:0-226 GCF_000699245.1 Pterocles gutturalis
GCCGGCCCCTGTTTGTCTTTCTCCCAGTTGCCTGGTGCTCTGTTTGCTCTGGGGATGGCTTCCTGCTGCCAGGGCTGAAACAGGTGGCTTTTATTTGCAGGGGCTGGCTGATTAGATCAGGGGTAGCATGTCATTCCCCCCACCCAGCCCAGCAGCTCCTTTTTCCTCTCCTTTCTCCCCCAGCCTCATTTCCCTGGGAAATCATCCTCCTCAGCAACGATGCAAA
>NW_010100343.1:665-1305 GCF_000699245.1 Pterocles gutturalis
CAGCCCCTGCTGCACCTGGGGCAGGATGAGTCCCCAGGAGGGGCAGAAGTGGGAGAGGGACCCCGATGGGAACTGGGGACCATGATGCTGACTGGTCTCTGGGTGCTGTTGGTGGAGCGCACAGCCACTTGCAGTGCAAGGGGTACCCACGCGTGCCCCCTCACAGCTGGGTGTTGCAAACAGCCTGCTGAGGTAGTCTTCCATGTAGCACCCCCCTCCTCAGCCTCTGCTCTCCCCAGGCAGCCGTGGCCCTCAGCCAGCCAACAATACCCCGCTGGGACCTGCTCTCCTGACCTGCCCACCCACTGTCCCTGCCTGCACCCTGGCCACCCCTGGGATGCTCTTCAAGCCTCCCTGAGGGACCGTGGGTGCCCACTACTCTGCCCCGTAGCACCCACAGCTCTGGAGATGCACCCACGAAGACCCACCGAGATGAGGATGCTCCCAGGGGACATATGCTCAGCCCCTGCCACCCATCCAGGACCTGTCCTGCCTGGCCCTGGCTGTGGGCTGCCTCCAGCATGGGGCCACACTCAGCCCCCCAGCTCTGCCAGCCTTGCTTGGTCCCCAGGACCTGCCGGAGGAGCTGTGGCCTCACCTGCCTGCTCCCCACCGTTCCCATGGGGACTAATCCCACCTG
>NW_010100343.1:1319-6679 GCF_000699245.1 Pterocles gutturalis
CAGCTGCTCACCTCCTGCCTGTGGATTACAGCCTGGGTGCGAGCAGGTGGCAACTGCCGCATCCCGAGGCTGGCCCAGCCCCGGTGTGGGACTGACAGCGGGACAAAACCCAGCCTGGCTGCTCTGAAAGGGGTCCTAGGGTGGTGGGTCCCTCACAGCCTCGGGTGTCCCTCCTGCATCCATCATACCCTACCCAGATGGGGATGCCAGGCACCAGGGCAGAGGAGCTGGTACCTCAGGTCCAGACCCTGACCCGAAATGGAGCCCGCTGGTGCCAGCCACTGTGACCTCCTGCCTGTTACCCAAGATGACCCCAGCTGGGCACCCCCAAAGGTCCCCACAGCTACAGTGTCCTGGACACGCTGGTCCCCACACAGAGCCCAGTGCAGACCAGTCCCAGGGCAGTGGTGATGGAGACAGGGCCAGCACCTCTGACCCTGCACCAAGCCTGTGCTGGATGCAGCTGCAGGTGCATCTCCTCTGGTACATCCTGTCATATTTGGAGGGGCACCATGGGGTAAGTACAGCTTCCCAAGTCCCAGCTGCACCTGAGGTGTTGCTATACAAGTATGGGGTGCAAGGACAGGACTGGAGGTGGGAGTGGGGATGGGGTCCATGGAGGACCTCCCCTCCCTAGCCCCCTCAGCACCACAGCCAGAGGATGCTAGCTCAGCCAGCTCCTGGCCAAGGTCCCTTTCCACCCCGGTGCTCCTCCACTCCCCTGTCGGCAACATCTGTAGTGCCGGGTGCCCAGAGCCAGGGCGACACTGGTCCAGGCGGCAGAGCGGCTCCCCTCCTCCAGCAGCTCTGCGGAGGCAGCGCAGGCGGGGGCTGAGCCAGGTGCTGCAGCCAGAACAGAACATCCTGCCTTGGGGCTCCCCAAGCTGGCAACAGCTGGGCCAGGAGCAGCGGCCCTGGCACCCTGCTCAACGTGAGGGCTGCCCACGCACTCCCCGGGGCCACCAGCTGGCCCGGGAGAGGGGAGCCCCATCACTCACCCCTTTCCCGGGGGCCCTGTGGGAGGATGGGGCTGACACACTTCTTGATGCAAGACGAGTGCAAGCTCTGGGTTTTTTTACCCCCCAGCACCTTGAGTCCTTCTGCAAGGCCCCCCTTATCGCCTTTGCTCATGGGGTTCAAAGCCCTTTCCTGGGTCAATGGAAAAACCTGTCCCCTCACCCTGGTGGCCTGTGGGTGCAGGTGGAAGAATGTCAGGCTGTACCCCCCTGTGCCCAATGCTGCCCAACGGCTAGGAACGGGCTGGGGGTGGGCAGAGCTGCCTGTTGTTTTACCACAGTAGGATGCAGCCCTATGCCTGGGACCCGCCTCTGCCCTCCACCCTGTCTGCCAGAGAAATGAGCTTGTCCCAGAGCCGGCTGGGCTGAAGGCTGCCTCTCCCCATGGCTTGACTTGGGATGGGGGGATGTCTGGGAGAGACCCATTGCCTTGGGATGGTATCTGAGCTACAGCCCGGCACAGGGAGTGCAGGACCGCAGCACAGAGCTGGGACAGTCCCTTATGCTCCCTGTGTCTGGCATTGCCTTGGCCAGGAGCAGACTGGGGGGCTGGAGACAACCAAGGGGTGCCCAGCAACACACTGATCTCCAACCTTAGCCCAGCCCCAGGGACACAAGCAGCCTCAGTCTCCTTGTGCAAGCTGGCTGGGCACCCACAGTGGTGCTGGGACAGAGTGACCTGCAGGGGCAGGGAGCTCCTGCTCCGCCTGCGCATCTCCAGGTGCAACAGAGCCATGGCAAATAGGCTGAGCGGGGGACAGTTGGGGTCTAGGGGTGCTCACACAGCCCTGGTGCTCAGCCCCTGGGGTGCCCGCACAGCCCTGTGTGCAGCAGCAGCTCCCTGGGCTGACCCCCCCCAGGGCACTGGGGTGCAGAGGTTAACCAGCTGCCTCTGCCCTGTGCCTGCCCCGGGATGGCAGTGGGCAGTGGTGCACACCTGTGCTCACACCCACACCTTCATATGATGCACATGCAGCAGGACACAGAGCAACGAGTGTGGCAGGGGCATGGCCAGCGCCCCACGTGTAACTCAGCAGGAGCACACATGCACTTGCATGCACGCACAGGACAGTGAATGCAGCAGCAAGATGCCCCAGCTCCACCCTGCCTGCTCGACCCAGGGATGGCACACACACCTGCACAGGCATGAACACACATGAAAACATATGCAAACACACATACATGCACACCTGTATGCAAATACACCTATATGCAAATACAGAGCCGGGCACTTCTGCCTCCCCACCACCCCTCCAGCCCCCTGCGCTTCCCATGCAAATCCTCTCTCTGCAGACCTGCACCATGCAAATCACCAGCCCAGGTCCTCAGTGCCATGCAAGTGGCCATGCAGGGCCTGGTGGGGGGGACAGTACCACACAGAGCAGGCAGCAGCACCCGCCCTGCACCTTGTCCCCTGCCAGCCTGGCACAGCCCTTGGCACTGGTGCTGGCTCTGACGTGGGAACATGGGTGTTTAAAGCCCCTGGCTCTGCCTGGCACAGGGATGGGGTCACCCTTGGGTGCTAGCCCTGCCAGAGGGCCATTCCACAGCCAACACAGCCCGTAGGACAAGGTGGCTTCCCAGGGCCATCACAACTTCGAAGCGTCACGGCTTCCCAGTGCCCCTGGGCTGGAAAAGCTGGGACAGGGCAAGCAGGCTGGGAGGATGGTGGGGGGCAATTTCTAGTGCTGCTGCTTGCAGCTGTCTGCTTCTCCTGCTGGGACACATACACTGCCCAGCGCACAGGGTCTGCCTCCCCGGTTGCTGCCTGGATACCCTGAAAAGCCAAAAAATAAAGCTTTTCTGGAGCATCTGGGCTATCTACAGGGTGTAACATGGGTCCTGGGGGTGCTGGGTTGTGCTAAGGCACAAGCAGCCCAGTGGTGCGCAGAGCCACCGAGGCAGAGCGAGGCGGGCAGCAGCAGCTCCGCAGCCCTGCTCTGACAGATACCATCTCTGCTGCTCTGCCCCTGCAGCCACGCACGTGCGGCAGCTGGAGCAGCACGGGCAGCAGGGTCTGGCTTTGCTCAGCGTTATTAATCGTGCTCTGTTTGATCCCAGCCTGAGCGGGGTGGCTGCAGGGGGTTGTATGTATCAGGGGACGTGTTGTGCTTTCTCAGCTTTTCAACTTTGCCAGGCTTGGTGGCAGGAGACAGAACCCAGAGACATGGTCCAAAGGGGCCTGAGGCCACCATGGTGGCCAGTCACCATGCCGTGTGGTGGCTGTTCCCAGGCTAGGATGGGCACGTGGCTCTGGAGAGATGCTGGGAGCTCAGCACCCCTGGAGATGCTCTTTGATTTTGGTGCTTTCCCGGAACACCTGTTGGAAACTTTCTGAGCATCTGCTCAGGCAGGGAGCCTAGGACATGCCTTATCTCCATCCCTTGCCCTCCCCGGGGCAGGGGCTGCTCTCCTGCCCCAGGGCAGGGGCTGCTGAGCCTTGTCCTGCCCATGGATCGGATGGGGAGGCAGGTCATCCTGTCCCTTGGCACACTCCTGGCCTTCTTCACCTCCAGCTTCCCCTCCACCCACACTGCGGGCTGGGCTCAGCCTTTGCCATGTTTGCAGAGAGGCTGCAGGAAGGGCTTGGTACCCATGAGTAAACTCAGATCATCCCTGAGCACAGTGGGGCCAGAGGTGGATCCTGTGCTACAAGAGAAGCACCTGTGCCTGATGGGGAGTGCCCAGAACAGCATCCCTGGGGCAGGGCAGCAGCGTGCTCAGGGCTATCAGAGAAATCGCACACATGGCCAGGCAGAGAGGTATGGGGCAATTTGCACCCCCCAGACAACATCCTGGGGGATGCAGGAGGAAAGCAGGTCCGTTGCTGTCCCATCTCCCAGCCCCCAGAACCCCCTACCATCCCCACAGGGCCAGGAGCAGCCCTGGGCTCTGAATGTCTCTGCACTGGCTGCGGGGGGATGGGGACGGGACAGGACATGGGATGGGATGGGACAGGAATCCAGGTGAAGCGCTGCACTGCACTTTGAAAACAGGGCAGGCAGTGGGCAGGGCTGAGCTGGAAGAGAGCCCCAGCCTGCCAGATCCACCCCCCCCCAGCCTTCCACAGCAAAGCCTGTGCAGAGGTACTGCCACCAGCAGGACCCGGTACCTGGCCCCAGGTGAGGGTGAGCAGGAGGCAACGCTGGGGCTCCCACGACTGCCACAGCCCCTCAGCAGTGCTGGGGTGCAGTGGCCGGGCTGCACTTCCCCAGCAGCCTGCTGCAGGCAGCAGTCAGCCATGCAGGCGGGATGCGTGTGCCTAGTGTGTTACACGTGCCCGTCATGCCATAGGTACATGCCATGCCATGGGCACACAGACCTGGGTCCTGCATGTCACAGCCTGCAAAGCTGAGTGTCAGAAATGTGTACCAATGCCATGCACATCCCACGTCCTGCACATGTGCGGGTCCCATGGTGTTCATGCAAACTGTGTGCAGATTGAATCATGTGCGTGCTGCCTGTCCATCGCTGCATGCATGTGCCACACACAGGCCATACACCACGTGCGTGTATTCAGGTGCAGATTGCATGTTGTGCATGTCCCTTGCGTCCTCTGCACACAGGCTGTATGTTCATCCTGGCATGCTTGCATGTCCTGCGTGAGTTGCAAGCAAGCGTGCACTCCCTATGTGGCTGCAGGTCGTGGGCACACAGGACATGCTGCACAGCTTGCAGACGGGCTGGACCTGCCTAACGCGAGCCGAACGAACAAAACGTTCAGGTCAGGTCTTGCACGTGGGGCTCGACGCCAGGCAAGTGCAGAGATGCTCCAGGCTGAGATGGCATGGGCTGGAGGGGTGATCTGCCATGGGCTGCCGGCAGCCCCTTCCCCATCCTTCCTCCCCAGCCGGGTCCCTCCAGGCCGGGAGCCGGGGTCCTTGCTGCACCCACTGCTCCAAACCAGCTCTTCCAGGGGCAAAGTCCAGCAAGTTGGATGCTTGACACCTGCTGCTTGGGAAAGCCAAACAGAGCAGGGGCAGGTTAAACTGGCATGGCAGGATGAGGACGGAGGGTGGGAAAATAGAGAAGGAAGGAAGAAAGGAAGAAAGTAAATGGAGGAAGGGAGGGGAACAGAAAGGTTCGGAAAACACAGGTGAGAGAGGAAAGAAAGAATTAAGGGGACAGCCAAGATGGTGTCCTGTCCCCCGAGCCCATCCCGTTCCCTCCTGGGAGTTTGGGGATGCAAGTGCTTGTCCCAGGGGAGCTGCTGGGGTGTCCCCGGGTCAGAGCCCCATGCCCAGCACCCTGCTCCCAGCCGGGCAGGCAGAACCCCAGCCCAGGTGTGCCGGGCGGCAGCAGCTCACCTGGCTCCGGTGACACGCTGGCAGCTGGCAGGTGAGC
>NW_010100344.1:0-12128 GCF_000699245.1 Pterocles gutturalis
CGGAGCAGGGAGAGTCCTGAAACTGCACTGCCGGAATGGAGATAAGAACCTGCGTGTCCGAGAGACTGAGATGATCCTGAGGGAGGGGAGACCCAGAGCAAGACAACGCAGAGCAAGAGAGCACTTCCAGAGAAGACCCTCTTCTATATACTGGGCATGACGTGCATAATATGGAATAGACTATTGGTCAGTTTGGGTCTCAATCCTAAACCTAAAGTCAAATCCTAGACTGGTAATTGGGGCTGTGTTCCTTCCCAGCTTCTCCTGCCCCTGCAGACACTGGCACAGCAGAGAAGCTGAAGAGTCCTTGACTGTCCTGGCAGCAACTATAAACATCAGTATGTTATCAGCCTTCTCCTCAGCACAAATCCAGAACAGCCTCACACTAACTGCTATGAGGAAAGTTAACTTTTTCCCAGCTGAAACCAGGACAAAGAGGAAAATAGCACTAGGGAAATCAAAAACGGGAGTAAATTTGGAAGTGGTTATACTGCACCATAGACTGCTGTTTTCTCTCTCTCTCTCTTTTTTTTTTTTTTTTTCAAAAACATAAAAATAAAAGACACTCATTGATACTGTCTGACATAGAACTGAAAAGGTCGACAGTAACAGATAATCATTGACGAACACACCTAGTGTTGCATGTTCAGAAACATGGTTGTGAACACTGCTAGAAGGAAAGATTTAGCACTTCTGCCAATACTACTCACTCTAATTATTTATTTGTCATTTGACTCTGCACTCATCCGATTGACATTTACATTTTAGAGCAAATTTGTCTAACAGTCCCCTACATTATAAATCCACAAATAATAAACCACTGAAATATACAAAGGTCCTCTATATTTTTCCTGTCTCCAGTATGTTCAAAATCTAGTTCATAACACTTTCCCAAAACTAAAAGCCTACAGGTAGAATAGATATATTTTTAAAACTACCTTAAGCATCATGTTTAATAAACATCGGTTTGATTAAATAGTGGACTGCACTTCTATATACAGACACAGGATCACAGTCACCTTTGATTACTCAAGAGATATACTTAGTAATGGCATGTAATATATAAATAATTATTTCAAAGAAAACATACCTCTGAAAATTATCTAGTAATTACAGATGACACCAGATACTTCTTGTGTAGTTTGTGAACAGATCTGTGTGTGTAACACACTAGGAGTTACATATATTCACAGCTTGAGTGTTGAACAGGGTTAAAGTGGGTCTTAAGGTTTAACCACCACAGGATTAAAGTTCCTGGTCTCATGACATGAAGAGGATCTCAACTTCTATTCAAAAAGAATTTCATTACATTTTAACTGGCAGAAAATTGTATAAACTCAGGATAACTATTTAAGTGATATTTTTCTGAAAGTGCAGGGAGTTTGAAACAGTATCTATGTCCCATGCATGTCACTGGGAGCTTTCCTAAGACCTACCTCTGGGGGTCCCAAACAATATAAAGTCAGGGCAGAAAAAGTCATGGAGTAACCTAATTGTTAAAGGACATGCCTAGAGCCACTAGAAGAAACCCTGCCAACCTGGTAGAAAGAATCATTAGTTCTATGGAGGAAAGAGAGTGGGAGTGAGGGAGGGAGGAAGGAAGGTAGCTTACTCTTCAAAGCTTCAAGAGTGGATTCACAAAGATGAAGCAGCATTCCGTTTTGTGCAAACCAGCATAAGATTCTGGATTACTCGATTTGAGCTCTTTTTAAATGCAGTACTGTGGGCAGCTACAATACAAATGGGACCAAAATGAATGTTGAAGTTTGTCTATATCCTTTCTGTGCAAATAGAAACAGAATCATTGATTTGTGCAGACTGAAAGCTGTAATTTGAAAAAACATGCTTTTAAGGAACATAAATAGGGGGGCTTTGCTGTAGAATGGAAAATAAATGAGTCACGTTAATTTTCTGCTTCCTTCACCTCAAGTTGATTAGCACCAATTAAATTTCACACTAGTAAGACTGTTAATTTAGTAGGTAATAATCAAAAATCCTGAAATTTCATTACTTGTGGTGAAAACATGCACAAGTATATATGTGCATACTGTATCTGTATCAATATTGATACCATTTTAGAGACAGAGATCTAGAGATATCTATGCAAACATTATCTCTATCTCTATCTATATCTCTATCTATATCTACAATGATATCAATATAGATATATGTATCTACATTTCTCTATATGCACACCATTAGTGTCATGAAAGCCATGCAGGTACTTGCACTGCAAGGTCTCCATTGGTATGTGTTATAGCCAATATCAGGTAAGGTAAGATGCTTATGTGGTCTGAGTTGAGGAGAACTTTACAGGCCATTTCAAGTTTCTATTCTTTAACAGCAGAGCCAGGCCATTAATATCAGAGAAAGACACAGCAGGACAGCTGCTCTGCTTACACCATGAATCCAGAATCACTAAATCATAGAATGGTTTGGGTTGGAAGGAACCTTAAAGACCATCTAGTCCAACTGCCCTGCCATGAGCAGGGACATCTTTCTTTAGATCAGCTTGCTCAAAGCCTTATCCAACCTGACCTTGAGCACATCCAGTGATGGGGCATTCACAACTTCTCTGGGCAACCTGTTCCACTGTCTCATCACCTTCAGTGTAAAATATTTCTTCCTTCTGTCCAATCTAAACCTACTCTCTTTCAAAGTCTTTGGCTCATGTCCAATTTTTCATCCACCAATATCCCCACGTCCTTCTTTGCAGGGCTGTCCTCAATCCCTTCATGGGCATTCAGGTATTCATGGGGATTACCCCAACTCAGGTGCAGGACCTTGCACTTGGCCTTGTTGAACTTTATGAGATTCACACAGGCCCACTCCTCAAGCCTGTCAAGATCCTCTGGATGGCATCCCTTCCCTCAATCATACCAACCGCACCACTCTGCTTGGTGTCATCTGCAAACTTGCTGAGGGTGCACTCAGCCCACTGTGGTTAATGGAGCTCTGACAACTTTAAATGTCCCTTTATAATGCAAATATGAAGTTGACTTCTTATTCCTACTGTAATTAATTGCTCCTGAAGCTTAGCTTGATTCTGATAACTGGCACATCAAGTGATGTTAGCATGCTTCTTTTAAACAGAAATTTCCGTCCCAGTGGTCACTATCAGGTATCTGAAGGACAGGAAGGACAAGGAAGATATAGACATGTTCTCTCTCCTTTCCAGGTAGTCTGTAGTGGTTAACTCTAAGGCACACTGAAAGAAGTATGAGGCTTTCAGGATTGCCACAGAGCATCCAAAATTTCTTATCCTATTTATAAAAAGGAGAAATGTAGATGTTAAGATTAAAAGAAAAAGATAATAACAGGACAAAGCTACCACCTTCATTTACACGCAATTTTTTTCTCAGGTGCGGGTGACAAACAACAGTAGCTCTCTCATTCAAAAGATGAAGAACTGTTATTTGCCTTGAAATATAATGATGATCATCTGTGAAGGCAGCATGTATTGTAATTTTTTTTTCCTCAAGAAATGGAATGTTACCACATGGTTTGTTAAACTGTTGTGTCTGAGAATTAGTATATCTTAATACTTTGACAGCCATATTCATTAATGCTAGGAACAGATGTTAGAACTTGAAGTTTATCTCACTAAGAATTTAGGAAGAAGTATTTGTCAGTGTTCATTTGGTTTATTGTCCACAATTGTATGAAATTACATGTGAAAGAAATATTTATATGCAAGAACACACATATGCTTTACTTATGTATATATCTGTATTTATGCGTATAAATAAGTGTAATTAAAAAGTTGGAGTTGACTTACTAGTGAAAGTCAGGTGCATTATAATTTCAGAGTACATCTGCTAGTGAGCAGGAATACCTCAAGATCCCAGTAGAATCTTGATTTATATGACGCCAATTACCAAAATTATTATCTTCCAGAAAGACAGCAGTATCATAATACTTCCAACATTTGTCTCTTATACTGTGTAACCCTCCCTGGGGCCTGGCCTCAGTGCCTGCTGGAGCAACTGGCCTTGCTGTGTCCTTGCTGTGGTTTGAACTGGAGGACTATTGAGTTTTGTGTGTTCAGAGAGACTTGTCGGTTTGAAGAGAAGACAGTGGAGGGGACAGAGGTTTCTGAGCAGTCCTCATTCTGAGGGAAGGAAGGAAAAAGAGGATGACCTCCTCCATCACAGAGTGATACGTCAGTGAGAAGTCCTTTCCCTTTGCTCTGGAGACCAAACTGGTTTTGCAAGTGGAGGAGAAGATCCTTCCCCTCACTCCAGGTTTCACTGACCTCTTGTCCAAAAGAATTAACGTCACTGTCATGTTTGTCTTAACACTTTATTGATATTCAAACAATGAAAGATTCAGAAGCTCTTAACAATTACTAATGTCTGTACTCCATCATTAAGAGACCTCCAGGAAAGGTCAGGAACTGGGCTAAAGCATAGGATCCAACCTGGCTTAAGTACATTCACCCGTATCATTGGACATCCATAGCTTGTCATCCTATTAGGGCAGTCATTGATCAGGTCACCCACGAGTTATGTGTTCTGCTATCATACTTATGTCCACTGATTATGACTGCCTGGCAAAACTGGTAATAATTAACTAACAGAAATATTAATCACATTTCTGCATTCTGCCAACATGGAAAATGTTGCCTATTACTTAAGTGAAAGTCAATTTTTAATTTGTAAATTAAAGACACTGAACCCAGTTCTCATAGAACAATACAACACTACTCACTCACTGGGGATACACTGCTTTCAGTGAGTGTTTTTTAAGCTGTGAGTTTACAGACTTTAAAGGAGCCTATATCTAGGAGACCCATACAAAAATATATATGCCAGTTACAAGCAGGTTTAAATTTGTCATACAGAATCCCACTTTCCTGGTGGAAAATACTTACAGTGTCATAAACCACAGTAATCTAAAAAGGAAGAACTTAGAACAATATTTGCCTGCTGCACTTTCCACAGATTTGAGGTTTACATAAAAAAAGATACGTGGCCTAAGTAACCCTGCGTTCATATACTGCAAATATTGGAGGCACACAAAGGGAGAAGTTGTGAAAGGACTTGAGAGTGGATAATTTTTTATTTATACTTTGTTGTGATTTTGATATCATTAATAAAACTGAAGGACAGGAAAACAGGCAGGAAGGTACAGACAATGCAGTTTTAAAAATGAGAAATTTTAACCCTTTTAGTTTTAATATGCTACTAACAAGTTCAGAAACTTGCATGGATTAAGTCTGCATTGCTTAAGTTCAAGTTTTGGCTTTGACTTCTTCCGAGCTAAGAATAAGCAAACAATTTTACTACTGAATTTGAAGTCCTGTTAAATTACTGGTACAACAGGAGAATATAAACAGAGTCGTAGCTTACTGTTCAGTAAAAATAACACATTAACTTCAATAACAGGTTTTCTCATCAAACACAGAATAAAATACTGAAATTAAAGCTTCAAAAAGAAATACTAGTACCTGAGCAAATTATAGAAATATTTTAGTGCATCATATGTAACGTCTTTGTAATCATATGGTTCTATCACACTATGACTGAACTGAACTGAAAGAAGGTCAGTGCTGTATTAGAGACCAAGTAAATTGGTATTCATGTAGCAGCCCTCAGAATTTACCAATTACCAGTCAGTAATTACAACAAAGTATTTCAAATGTTTTATGAAAGCAGTTAAGTATAAGCTCCAGGTAAATAACAAAAGTGCACGTAGTCCTGATGGAAATCTCAACATTGTCTAGCTGAATATTCCCATAGACATTGGTAACATTTATATTCAATCATTATCAAGGGAGGAAATACTGTCACAGTCATTAATAAGCAGAGGAGAGGACCTGAGAGCTGCAAAGGGGCAGAAAGGGCAGAATTTGCTATACAGCTTAACACTAGCTTGTTCAGGAATGCTTGAAGTGCTGACCCACACCAGAGTCTGCAGGCTGGGCAAAAGCAACCGAACTAGGGGACAAATGGTCAACTATTGTGCAATCACGACTAATGTTAAATGATAAGAATTTTTAATTTCCAGCCTCTTCCCACTCTTCCTTCCACACAGGGGTTCGTATGTGTGCAGAATCCACATTAATTTGTATAATGTGCATGCATCTATAATGTGAGTAGACAGATAATATTACATGACAAAGCCAATTTACACACAATATGTGAAAAAAAAATTATTTGGATAATTATTTTTTGAAAATGCATTATCTTTTTCACATAAGTCATCAGTATTCAAACAAATAAGTGGAATAACTCTATGTTCCTTGCAAGGTAAATGTCAGAGGAAACAGTATTGCAAAATGCCAACAAATATTGATTTCTGATACATCAGAAGATAAAGTTAGAAGAAAATCCAGGTAGTGTAAAGAGGCTTCCTTCTGCACAGACAGGGAGAGAAAGGGAAATTGTAGCTTGCTCAGGTATCAAAATGAGATTGAAATATAATTTCAGTATAGCTTAAAACAGGATAAATAGAATACTGTGAACATATTGCTCATAAAAGTAATAAATTATTTTATTAGATGAAATAAACAGTTATACTTGAGTACTGCATAATTAGAATAATAGATAAACATGCAGTACAGATTTTAAAATTATACACAGGGCTAAGAAGTCTTTGGTTTAAAAAATCAAAATCAAAACTATTATTATTACAGTAACACATGTTGAAGAAACCATTGCTTTAGAAGGCAACAAAACGTATACGTGATTAAAGAAAATTTCATTAAAAGACAGAGACACTAAGTGACTAATGCAGGCAAAAAGCAGAAAAACTACAGAAATGCAACCAAAACCTAACTGTAAGCCACTGAAGTTAGCAGAATCTTTTTACCGATTCACACGACTTGGAAAAAAGTGCTAAAATTTCCCACAAAATCTACAGCAGGAAAAAACATTGACAATATTATGCACACCTGAGCAGAGCAAATACAGTGCATACAGGAAAGAGGAGAAAAAAAAAGAAAAAACAAACCACCCCTACAAGGATTAATTGCTTATTGAAGTAATGTCCTGTGTGAGTGATGGAGGGAAGTAGAATGGAAATGAAGAGTGCCTTACCACAATTAAGTCTTGAATGCATGCCAAAATAAAGATGATACTGAAATGAACCCATCAGAAAAATCTGCAATACATTGGCTTTGAGAAAGAAAAAGCAAAATTATAAGTGTCACAGAGAAATCACCAGAAATTGGGACTTCCAACTACGAAGTAACTAAATTCTTACTAAGATCACCTTTTTTAGTGTAGGTGCAGATACAATCTGCATTAAAAACAGTAATTAACTATTAATCGTAATTCACTGTATGACAGAGGACTTACACGATTAAAACAAAACAATAAATTGAAACAATAAATTGAAAGCCTGAATGTTTTTGACTTGGCAATGGAGTATTCAAGATAAGCCTGGTGGCACATAAAAGAACTTCAGTGAATGTAATTGAAGAAAATGTGAACATATTTTCAAATACCAAGAGGGAAAACAGAAAGTAAAAATATGGCTAGCGTAAGCACTTTTCTTTTTAATTACATTCACAAGGCTTACATCCAAATGAGGAAAGTTTCACATGTAATATATTTTTCGATGTACTGTCTGTTATAATTTCAACACTCACAAGCTGATGTTAACAAATACACTTTCTTATTTATTCATCAAGACTAAAAGGGAAAGCTAAAGATCAAGTAACAGGTTTAACTTTAAGCTCATAGTTCCTTTTATGATGACTTAGTGGCAGCTGATAATTTATTTTTTTAATTTTATTTTATGAAATGTGCACATTTACTCACTTTCATTATAACACAAGTAGGAGGGGGGTTCAGTCTGGAAGCCAGGATAAAGTATTTCATTTTGTGTTAGAAAACAAAGCCTTCAATAATTAAAGTGGTTTTATTTTTTCATATTAACTACTAAAGCATACCACATCACAACAGAAGTGGTGAAGTGGAAAGCTGTTTACATTTTGGGAGGCAATAAAATAAAATCTCATGAAATACTGATACTAAAACTAAAAAGCATAAATTTTAAAACATACCAACTAAAGAAGTTCTCTTTTCCTTAAATTTGGAAAAATACTGGCAATGAGTGTAAATTACAAAAGGTGAACAATTGTTAATGAATAATAACTTGTTGAACATAAGTAGCTGTAAACGATGTATTTTTTCAAGTTTTTATTTCAAACGTATTGTTGGAGCAAATTAGCGGGAGGGCAAGTCACAAGCTGTTCTAGCAAGGTGCCTCATAGGTTGGACTGACCCTATGTGATAAAGAGATATGTGATAAGCAAAGACTATCTAAAGGATTTCAGAGTGAAGAAGAAACTGCCTAGATGCTTTGTTCAGCTGAAGTATTTTAAGGTAGAATGTTTATTCCGTTGTGCTTTATTCAGTTGATTGCTTTTCTCAAAAAAAAATCTGCAGTCCTACTTGTCTACTTTGCACTGAAGTCACTCTTAAAATTTATCATAACCCCAACAACACAGAAGTGTTCTAAAACCTATCTACATATTATATTGTGGTAGAAACTGTTAGGTGACTTCAGATACCCTCGTAGTAAATATTGATTTCTGTGAACATGCTTATTCCCAGAAGCAAATCTTTGAAGTTCCATGAAAAGAAGCAGAGGCTCTTAAAACAGATGGAGAAAGTTCTACAATTACACGTTGTCAGTGAGGAAAAAGCTAGGACAGAAAAGTTTAGTGGATCTCAAAATAAATGAAACAATAGACCCAAGGTAACATAGACTGTTTTCAGAGCTGCTGAACATTTATGAAACTAGCTTAATTCCCAGACCTGCTGATACTCAGCAGATCTGAAAAAGTCACTTCCATGTTTCTTGAACCGAGTAACTGAAAACAGTGATTCTAATGGACAGCCAAACTTTATCTGACAGATACATGCTACGAATGGAATGCTCACATTTAACCTTATATACTTTTCTGAAGAACACTTATTCTCCTTTCCTGAAGCCTTTTTGTTCTCAAGTATTTTTATCCTTTTCCTCACCTCCTCAGTACACTTGCTCTTTCCCTTCCCTACATATGCCTTCCTCTTTTCTTATTTACGCTGCATTCATTTCACTAAAAAAAATGTAATAGTTTAGATTGTATAGCATATGTAGGCTATGTTGTTTAATTTTACATAGGAATAAGAAAGAAAAATACCAAAAGCAATTAAAAAAATCACATTCCATACAAGGGGTAACATATAATTTCATGTTTCATATATAATTTCATATATGTTTGAGCATATATGCTTTCAAACACAGAATTTGTATTTGGACTTTCAACTCTAGGATTTTAACTTGGTCTTTCTTTTCTTGTTTGCCAAGTAGGTCTATAACACCAACAATAATATTACTTTCTGCCAGCTATGTCACTACCAAATAATGAGTTATCGAAGTATGTTTAGCAAATCCCTCAAGCACTCTTCTTTGATAATTATATATAGTTTTTCCATTTCATAAGGAGGAGAAAGAGTACAGAGAGATTAAATCTTGTGATCATAGCCAAACCAGCAAGAGAGTTTTTTTGTAAATCAACAGGCAAATCAAACCTATACTTCATGTCAAAAATATTAGAAAGAGATTCAACAACTACCAGTGTTCCTCTGATTACAAAAATTCCAAAAGTTCCTCCTCACGTAGGCTTACTGGGGTGTGTTGGACTCCCCATGTGGTACACAGAACTATCAGGAATAGGCAAAGAGAATGCTAAAGAAATTATGAAAGTCAAGGAAGTGTTATTGATCACTCTGCGATTTTCTGTTCTGCTCCTTCAGATCCATCCTAGTCCACTGACCTTTCAGGTATGAAGGCAATCTAGTCCACACTTTCCAAAATATGGGTAATACTTTTATGAGTACTGAGTTATTTGAAGCAAAAGTTTCATAGAACTGGATGTCTCATTAGTTATTAAGAGTGATAGTTTATGTTGATCTCACTTTTTACAGACACAAACAATCAAAGTATGTTTAGCAAATACCTCAAGCCCTCTTCTTTGACAGTTATATATATTTTTTCCATTTCATAAGGAGGGAAAAGAGTGCAGAGAGATTAAACCTTTTGCTCAAAATTGGTAAAAAGACATAGTGGAATCGAGAGCAAGAGAAATTACTCTGATTCTTTTTTATGACAGGATGTTTTTCTCTTTTTTTAAGCATATTTGACCTTATTACAACCATTTCACTCAGCTCCAATACGATTATTAGCATGTATTATCTGGTTCTGAGTTATATTTCTTATTCATATAAAACCAAAAAAAGCAATGAGCAAACACCATAATTAAGTATAATTAAGAAAAAGGAATAAAAGCATGTATGCAGTTTCACTGTCTAACAAAGTGGAAAGATATAGTATAATGTTATGGCTCCCTCTTTTGGATAGCACGTATCTAGTATCCAATAATAAGAAAACTCATCATGTCCTTAACATCAAAAAAACCAAAACAAAAAACAAAAAACAAAAAACCACAGGTGTCTTTGTTTTTCTCCCAGATCCTGCTTAACAGTGATAAATGTAGCCAATAAAAACAAGCTTTTTGTAAGTTTATCTCAAAATGTAATTATACTGCAGATCTCTACATTGTATAAAAATAGACATTCATTGACCAGCTAGGTCTGTAGCTAGAATATTTTTGAAATATGTTAAATGTTAGTCTACCAAGTACATACAAAAACTGGAACATAAAACTATCTCATGGATTGCTCCTTATTTTAGCAGTGCTGTTAATGCAAAATGAAGGAGAACAATAAAGAGAAGATTGATGGAAAGCACTTAAGCTTGTGAGTGAAAAATAAAATAAACAGTCATTTGGGCTGCTCTTTTAAAATCCTCAGCATAATTGTGACCTAGCTGAAAGTCCACAGATTTACATACATTGACTTCAGGAAATTTTTGAACATACCCTTGAAGAATTAAAGGACATATAACATTTTTAGAAGGAAAAAACTGATCCTCTAAAAAAAAAGGTGTTTTATTAGGTAGGTGGGAAAAGTGAGGAAAGAGTAAAACTGTTAAAAAGGTATAAATCAACACAAAATAGTGAATCCTGACAAAGCCTAAACTCCTGTGGCTTAAGATTTTTTCCTAATGTAAGACTAGGAACACTGTTGGCTATATAGATATAGTTGGATTTAGTTCTGAATTTGGATTTTGCTTTCCCAAGTATTGGAGGCATACCACCACTCTTCTATACTAATAACTAGGCATAATTCCACATTACACAACAGGTTCAGTTTTCTCCATGTCTCATGTATGCTACTGTGAGACAACCAGAGATAAAATTTTTGGCAGAAAATGTTCATGAAATATTCAGTAGCACTATTCAATGACTTCAGCTCTGTCAGCTGGAAGACAGACTTTATTTCACTCAAAAGTCCTTCCTATGGCTTTCTTATTACCTTTATATAAAATATGGATGTTAGGCAGGTATATATAAATGAATTGTTCTACGGGCTTTGTTTAGCACTTCCTATCACTAAAAATAGCCCTTCCTCAACATTCATTAAGATGTTGGGTTATACAACTAAGAAATTACTTGAATTTATATCAACTAACTTAAAATTCTTATATCATGATACCCATCTTCATTATACCATTGCAGCACTTTTTCCCTTCACAGTGTCCTGAATTGCAGTGGGACAATTGCATTTGAGTATGTTGGATCATTATTATTCACTCTCTTTACTAGTAACAGTTACTATGAAATGTTTATTTTAAAATCAACACTGCAGTAACAAGATTTGGATAAAGGTACATTCTTTTCCATTAAGATCTGCCTGTGGATAGTTCATATACTGACAGTTTTTCAGAGTTAGGAAAAAAAGCACAATTTAGCATGCTTTATTGACAGTAATAATGAAACCGCTTCACCAACTGATTCTGTGTACCACCAGCCATACTACTAAAAAGTTACATCAAAATTTGGTTGTAATAATGACTGTAGAACCACAAAGATAAAAATAAGGGAGGAAATTATGGACTTCCGAAGGGCAGACTTTAGGCTGCTTAGGACGCTGGATGGGAGAGTCCCTTGGGAGACTATCCTGAAGGGTAAGGGGTCCCAGGAAGGCTGGACATTCCTCAAGAGGGTGATTTTAAAAGCACAGGAACAGGCTGTCCTCGTCTGTAGAAAGACAAAGTGTCAGAGAAGA
>NW_010100345.1:0-407 GCF_000699245.1 Pterocles gutturalis
TGACCTGCTCCCTGCCATGCTGCCAGCCCTGCCTGTGGCTCTGCCTGCAGCTCCTGGGACCCCCAGGCTGGTCCCTCCTTGCCGTGGGGTTTCTCTCACACATGCACCCACACACCATCACGGGCCTTCCACCCAGCCCAGTGCTGCCCAGTGCTGCTGCCATCCAGCCCTGCGTGGGACTGGCCGCCACTCCCACACCACGCACTTCCCAGCGTGGCCCTGTGGTGGCCAGGCATGCAAAGAGACGCTGTCCCAGGACAGAGGCAGGGGGCAGGGACACAATTTATATTGAAAAATTAAATTTCCTCTAGTGCCAAGGTTCCCCTCCAGCAGCTGTCCAGGCTGCCCACCCCCGGCTGTGTGTCTGTCCCACGCAGGGAGGGGGCTGTGGGTGTTTGCATGGCACC
>NW_010100345.1:435-10649 GCF_000699245.1 Pterocles gutturalis
CTGCAGGATGGAGAGGGGGCTCTTCCCTTGCAAGCAGCCTTCTCTGCCAGCAGCGCATCAGGATTCCTGGAAGAGCTTCAAAGCCATTAGCTCCTTGTTTTGTTTGCGAGACTATCAGAATAAAGCCATACCCAGCGGAGCTGCTCCAGGGTGCGAGCGGAGCTGGGGCTGCACCTGCCCTGCCTGCGGAGCCCCTGAGAAGCTGCGCTGTGATGCAAAGAGCCGAGCTCCCATCTCGCCGCTAATGAAAGGGGTTTTTCATGCAGCATGACAGGAGCTGCATCTCTCCCACTCCTGGGGTTGGAGTGCTCTCCCTTTCTCTCACTGTGTTATTTGCAGCAGCAGATGTTTGTGGTGACATGACAAGACAGGTAGCAGGATCGCTGCCAGCCCTGCTGCCTGTCCTCTTCGGCTCTGTCCCCTCCCAAGAGGCGGCGGTGGGTGGGAAAAGCAGAACCAGCAGTGGGGGCAGGGGCTCAGGGGTCCCTGACGGGCTCAGGGGAACCAGCAAGGGGAAAGCAGCACGGCGGGATGGCTCATGTTGTCCCATGGTGCTGATTCAGGGCCCTTTGTGAAGTTTCCTGGTGCCTGACAGGTGCCTGGGTTGTCCCTTCCCCGAGAGGAGAGCCCAGGACCCCGGCATAGAGAGGCTCACACCTGTGGTATCAATAATGTCCTTTTGGAGAGTCAATAAAGCAGACACAATGTGAGCTGGTCCCCACGGTTAAATTAAGCTTCTTCCACTGACCTGGTTTCCAAATCTTGTTAACTTGCTGCTTTCAGAACAACTTGAAATTTCCAGCACAGACAAGCTGCGATTGCAGAGGGCTGCGGAGGAGGACGGGGTGCTTCAGCAGAGCTCAGGGAGCACCAGCACAGCCCTTGTCCCCTTCATCCACTCCCAGCTGGGCACTCTGTGGGGAAGGGGGAGTGGGCACTGCCAGTGGGACAGGTGGGTGCCCCCTGCTATGGGATTTTCGGGTTTCGGCACTGGTGAGCTGACAGCTGGGAGCTGTAACCCTCATCCCCTCCCTGCCTCAGCCACCAGCTCCTATGCAGGGAGCTGGCCCCTGGCCGGGCTGCGGCAGGGGCCGGTGGTGCAGGGCAGGGGTTGGGGCCCCTCCCTATCAGTGCTGTCCCAGGGTGTTTTGGAAATCCCATTTCCTTTTCTTTGACTGAGGAAATTGGCTGCAAAAGCTGCCATAAAAGGATGTTAAGGATGCCTTAGACGAAAAATCAGAAATGAGGAAATGTCAGGATGTTAACGCAGCCTCCTTTCATCCCTTTGTGTCTGTGCATTGCAACAGTCTTTCATGGCAATTATTAGATGTGTATTTTTCCCATAAGGCGCCGGCCTCATTCAGTACTCAGCATGTACCATGTAGCTCGGGCTGTGCAGAGGAAGGTGCTGCCTGTAGGACCCTGGATCGTTCAGTGAAAAGAGACACGGTAAGAGGACAGAAGGAAAAAAGGTGCTAGTTTCATTTAGTTTTACTGATGGCTTCCCTGGATGCTGGGTTTCTTATCTCCGTGCCCTTGTGAGATGCTGAGAGAGTCACCTGAACCAAACTTTCCCCACTCGGTCGATAACGCTGTTTCTTCTTTCCCTGATGCCTGACTCGAACACGGGCTGGCTGATCACTGCGAGAACTGGAAGTTGCTGGCTGTGCTCGAAATGTACCAGGAACACCAGGAACTCAGAGAAACCAGGCTCACTGCTTGGGAAGCCTCTAACCGCAGGTTTCCATGTCAGGCTGCGCTCAGCCGCTGTCCCAGGGAAGCGATGTTGGTCCCCAGGGCTGGAGGGACAGTCCCCATCCTGCTCCCGCAGAGCAGGGTGCCTGGGGAAAGCCCTGGGGAAGGGGATCCCTCCCCATTCCTGTGTGACTTGGGGACCAGGTGGAGAGGCTGCAAGGGAAATATCGGATAGCTGGTCCCAAGGCCAGAAGAGAGAGAGTTAAAAGATCCCATAAGCCTCTTTATCCTCAAAGCACACAGAGGGACAGTTCATCAGCAGCCTTAGCTCTGGCATGTCTGGTTTATTTGAAGCCACAGCATCCCTTTCAGCACACCTAGGCACAGACATGTGCATACATATGTGTTTGCAAACACATACACATACAGTCATATGGAGCAACTTTCAGAGGTCTCTCTGTACAAGCCACAGGCTTTCCACCTGCTTTCTTTCCCCTTCGCTGGGAGTAATCTTGGTGACCAACCTTCACTGCTGGGCTCTGTGAATCACAGCTGCAGGAGGAGGGGAAATGCCTTGGCCAGAGCTCCCAGCTGCAGCCCTTGCTGCGGGTGCCGTAGCACAGATGTGTCTGTCTGTCTGTCCCAGAGGCACCAGCTGCCAAACCCATCCCTGCCAGCCCGAGCTCCCGGCAGACCCGCCTGCGTGTGCGCTGGCAGTGAAAGGCTCCTCTTTCTCAGCCATAAGATTTAAGTCCAAACAACGGCAGCGAGATGCCTGTGGGGACCCCAGCATGGCGCAGCCTGACGCCTCGCACAAAGTGCTGGGCAGGCTGCAGAGAAGCAGGACTGACTCATCGGAAGCTGGTGACATTTTCCAAAAAAAGCCTCTAAGTCCAGGGCTGTAATGTTCCCAAAAGGCAGCAGAGAAGCCTGAGGGGTCTGGAGACCCCATTATACCACAGTACATGGTCTGTGTCATGGGGTGGAGGGAATTCTGCCTTGCTGGGCAGTTCCCCACCCATTTTTCTCTTCTCCTCTGCCTCCCCTGTCAGGTAGGATCTGGCAGAGATAAAGTCAGGAGTGGTCAGATGCCGCTGCCTGCTGCCCTGGTGCAAAGCCAGACTTGCTCTTCTAGTGATGACAGAATTACTTTCCAGATGATGGAGATCAGCATTTTGCTTTGGGAGTCCTTGGAAAACAGAGCAGCTAGGACCAGAGGCAGGGAACTGGGCAGGGGGTGTTTTGAGAGGGGGCCCTGGGGGGCTGTGGTGGGATGTGACAGCACAGCTGGTGCCTCATCCAGCACAGGACCCCACTCCTCTTCCTCAGTCCCAGCAACCACCAAGTCATTCAGCAGTGGTTTGGCTTTCTTCCAGTTTACACAGCAGCACAACAGCCCTTCCCAGCATTTCCCAGTGTCGACAGGAGGAGACACAGACAGGCAGAGGCAGATGTTCCCAGGCTGCCTGCATTAAAGTGATAATCAAATGATAGATTATTTTCAAGCAAACTCACATTTTCAGTCATTAATTTTAGTGCTGTGCAAATGGTTTCAGCAAAAAAACATACCCAGGCAGTGGAGAATGGTGGTGAGCTGGGTCTGCTCCAGGCAGTGCTGGTGTGCACTCCAGCCCAGCTGTGACCTGTAGCCCTCCTGCAGAGCCGGGATGCCTACACCATGCATGGGAAGAGCTACAGGTCCTTATCTTATTATCAGGGGGGCTGAATCCCTAGGTCAAGTGTAACAAAGGTTCCCAAATCAAAAGCAGATGAATGAAAACAAGTGCTGCTCAAGAGAAGCTCTGGAGCAACCCATCCTGCATGTTGAGAATGCTGGGCCTTCACCTTCCCTCCTGAAAGATCCAGACACCAAGAGAGGAGAGGTGCTGCATGATCTGCCTAAGGGAGGGATGATGGCAAAGGCTTTATGGCATTGGAAACCAGCACCTGTCCTAAAACCTGCAAGTGTCTTTCCCTCTCTAGCCCTCCAGGAGAGCTGGTGTCCCCAAGCAGACCTCTGCTGCAGCAGCATGCAGGAAAAGCCCACGAACGTGCTGTCGTGGCACACAGCAAGTCTGGGGCTCCCAAGCAACATCAGGGCTTATTGCCTGAGGTCAGGCATTTCAGGGATGCTTCATTTCCCCCCTCTGTGTGTGTAGCTGAGTTCGTGTCCACTGTGCTGGTGCAGCCCCTGCTCCCAGTCCTGCTGCAGGGCTTTGCAGGGACCCTCTGGGGACAGCTGCCCCACAAAGCCCGGCCAGCAGCTCCTGCTGAGCAGCATCAGCAAAGAGATGCAAAGGGAGACTTATACCAGCTGCAGCTCTGGCCCCCGAGGTACCTGACCTGCTTTCCCATTGCCAGCTATGTTTCAGCCCATTAAAGGTCATCGGAAGTTGGGTTTATTTTTAGTTTTCCCTTTTAAGTTGCCTTGAAGCAGCGAGGACTGATGGAAGGAAGGAAGAAACATCCTCCCTCCCATCAGCTGTTAGGTCAGGATCCCGAGATGTTGTTAATGGACAGCCTCGCCCATCACGAGCTGCCTGCGAGAAGCCCAGCCCGAGGACCTCTGCGCCCATGGAAGCTGGCTGGCACTCCTCCCACTCCCCAGAGCTCCTCGCGGAGCACCACCTTCTCGGAATTTTGCCTTGGCAAACGCTGGTGCTTTCTTATTGCTGGAGTGGCGTTATCATGATAACTTGTTTTTCTTTTTGTTCCTCATATTCTTTCATGGGGACAGTGAGAATCAGGGTGATTCTGGGAGAAGCTGAGGGACCTTCAGGCTGGATCATGGCATCCCTCGCTCTGGGGGCTGGCAGCAAAGCTCAGACCCGGTCTCTGGACCATGCTGCTCATGCAGTTCAGAAGCAGACTGAACGACATAATTAAGAAAAGATAAATTCTTTTTACACTTCTAAGCATATGAAAGACCAGAGAATGGCCAGCCCTGGGTAGGCAGCGGGTTATCTCTTTTCTAGGAAATCTCATCTTTCCCCTTCCCCCCCCCTCCTGGTCTAAAAATGGGATGCAGACACTTAAAATAAATTCCCAGAGAACAAAACTGAGAAAACACAATGGGATTTTAATCAAAGTGTTTGGATTAATTAGCTTAAACTGAAAGCTTTCATTCTGATTTCAGCCTTAGCTTTATGTACAAAAAATTAAAGCAAGCAAAGCTTTGTAAGTTGAAAAATCAGAATGTTCCACACCGAAAAAATCAAAATGAGATGCTTAGCCTCACTGAGCTGCTTTGTTGCTTTCTAAAAGGAAATGGCATCAAGACCAACACCTTTACAAGCAGCTTGGATCATTAAGAACTTCAAAAAACCCCCTTAGATCAGCATAAGCAATTAATATTTTAATCAGTTTTTTTCTTCCAGAAGAAAGTCTAAAAATATAGATTTATTTTTTTTCCTCCTCCAAACTACTAGCTGGCCAAATTATCAAAAGATTTCTTTAAATATTTTCCCTTTATTGTATGGTTAAGCTTGAGCTGTGTGAATTAGATGGGGTGGCTCATACAAATCATGACTTTGCTCAGACTCCATGGTGGGCACTGGGAAAGCAGTGGGAAAGCAGGAGAGGATTTGCTTTTTGGCGCTAGATGGGTGGGAGATGGCTATTCAGCCCCTTGCACCTCATATCGTGGATGTTGGAAAGAAAAGTAATATGAAGGAGGTTGGGATTTTATACAAGTTTGTAGTCTAAAGTTGAACAAAATGCATTTTTGTGACCATTTTCCTGCTGTGGATGAAATTGAAAAATGAAAAATTAGAGATCTGGGGACTTGTGCTCACTTTGTCATTTTTTGTTTTCCTTCCTTGTCCTGTTCATTTCTGTTTGGCAAAATAGGAACAGTGTAAAAGCAGAGGCAGGGGAGAATAGTAAAGAAAAAGAGAGACTAGAAGGGAGAAATACAGGGAAATTGAGAAGTTAAAATGAAATATTTGGATGTTTGATTTTCTAGATATATTTCCAAATGAACCACATTTCCCTTGGAAACCTCTCCGAGGAGAACAACTTTGATCTTTCGAGCAGTTTTTCTGATTTTCAGTCAGCTCTATCCGACGCAGCACGTGAACGAACCTTGGCTGCACAGCCCAGGTGGGATTTGCCCAGCCTGTTACCTGGCCCACAGCATCTTTAGCACAGAGACAATAAAATCACGGCTGGAATGAGCAGCCTTCAGTGCCTGCTCCTTAGTGCGGTGCATGGAGCCACCTTCCCTGGACATATCATCCAGACCCGGCTGGTCGCATTTGTGTCCCCGCTGAGCCCGACATTGCTGCTTGCCATGCCAGTCCCCTATTTTGGAGCCTTCTCTTCTTCTTCCTTGCAAGGCCAGTTACTTACTTACTTACTCCATCCCAGGGTCATTTCCCCATCCCAGGGGCATTCCACCATCCCGGGGTGCACCCTGCGGACCCGGCGCAAGCTGCTGGCGTCCGGGGGCTCCAGACCCGGGGAGCGGGACGCTGGTGGCGCGGTGGCTGCTGCCACCTAATGGCTGTGACAATCCATATGCGGGAGGGGGACAGCACGGCGGCACAGGGCACCTCGGCCGGGCTGGCAGCTCTCGGCTGATGAGTTCTGCCGGGGGGCTGCCGGGCTGCGGGGCCGTCGCTGAGCCTGGAAAGCAGCACAAAGTCCTGTAAGGTGACACTGAGCACAGGGGGACAGGCAGAGGTCGGGCACTCCTATCTCAAAGCCTGGGATGAGATCCTTCGAGGTGATGCTTGCCCATCCAGTAGCTCTGTTCTGCCCAGGGAGGGTTGAATTCTGCCTCCTGTGAGCCCACGGAAGAGGAGGGATTTGCATGCTGCTGGGCTGCATCCCAAACCCACCCTGGGAGGTGTGACAGGAATCTCCCAAAAGCCAAGAGCCCCCCTCAGCCAACTGCCCCTCTCATGGGTGCTGGGGTGATGCAGTGAGTCCCAGGAGGGGCTGTACTCCAAAGACTGGGTTTGCATGTCCCCATGCAGCAGACCCCCAGCCACAATGCACTTGCTCTTCTCCACTTTGCCATCATGGGTGACCCAGCACCAGCTGCAGTGTCCCGACATGGGCCCTGCACGCACCCCTGGGAGGAAGAGCAGCCACCTGGCTTGTGTCTCACAGCCAGCAGCTGCACGCCAGCAGCTCCCAGACCAGTCTGCAACTTGCAGGAAATCAGCTCAGATTTGCCTCTCTCAGGCACGTAGCCCCGATGCAATGGCTTTCTGAGCACCTTCACAAATAAAGGCATGATGCCACCTTTTTCCAGTTTATTGGATGGGAATAGCACAGCCTCTGGGCTTGGCAACAGCACCCCAGCCCACGGGGGACACATCAGAGAGACCTTCCTCTACTGTCCCCAGTACAACCTGATAGCCAGGGGCTCCCTGGGGCCACAGTGAAACCTGTCCAGCACATATGAGGCCATGGCACAAAGGCTGAGACAGGCACTTGCATACAGCTGTGTCCAGCTGCAGCTTTCCCTGCGTCCCTCCAGCCGGTGAGGCCAGCAGAGGATCCCCTTCAGGTTGCTCCACGTCCAGAGAGATGGGCAAGGCAGGAGGGCTCCCAGCCCACTCCTGCTGGAGCTCACCACCCCAAAGTGGGCTGCAGGCACTTATCTGCACCCCAGAGCCTGCCCGGCCATGCTCAGGGACATCTCGGTGTCCCTCAGAGGCTGGCAGCTGTCCACAAGCTACCTGCCATCAGTTCTCCTGCATTATTGATGGGGTTAAGGCCATTTGATGTTCTGGCCAGTGCTGGGCAGAGACACTTCCAGCCTTGGAGAAGAGCAGGGATGAGAGGCCAAGGAGAGAAGCCATGACTGGATGGGGCAGCAGGAAGGATGCAGCTGGGGGACCTCACAGCAGCTCTTCCATCAGCTAAGAGAGACTTTTCATCACCTGGGGACCCTCTTCTGCTGAAGACTGGGTGGAGCTGGCTGCCAGCTGTGAGTCTGTCCTTGTGGGGCTGAGCCTTGGGGTGGGTGGCCACTCTGTCTGGGTGTGTGGCAGTGCTGGGTTTGGGGGCTGTGGGTGAGCTTAGTGTTGGGGGTGAGTGGGGGCACAATGGCTCCTGGAGAGGCACTGGTTAGAGGGGTGGTAGGAGGGACTCGTCTTGTGCAGGTGACATGGAGAGCAGCCCCTGCTCCATCCCAGCAGAGTGGGAGTCTGGGATGGAGCTGCCTGGGGATGTGGGACAAGCTGGGAACATCAGAAGCTCATGACACATCTCCTCATGTCCTCCTGTGCCCTCTGCCAAGGCACAAGCATCCTTGTTGCTCTGGGGTGGAGGGTTTGGCACCCCACCCCTTGTCCCTGCAACCTTGTCATAGTGCAGGCAGAGAGACCTGACAGGAGCCAGAGGGAGCTGAGAGGAGTATCTGGAGGGTGCACAATGGTTTCACGAGCTGTTAGCGCAGATCTCACAGAGGACGTGAGGTCCAGGCTACCTCTGCGACCTTGGAAGAAACTTCTAGAGGCAGAAAGCGATTTTCCCTGGCAGTCCCATGCCTAAAAACTGCTGTGATGTGTGATGCTGTGGCTGTCCCCCCTGCACCCATTGCCAAAGCAGTGGCGGTGCTGGAAGGGGCTGTACCTCTCTGTCTGTGCCGACCGGGGGTGCCTGAGCAAGGCAGGTGGGGCTGTACGCTTGTGGCTGCCATTCCTTGCTGCTCTCCCGTACCTTATCATTACGCTCTCTACAGCAAAACTCCTGCCTGTGAGACACCTGTGCACGGAGCAGCATCATGGGGCTTTCCCTGATGCCTCCAAACCTTCCTGCAAGCTGAGCTGGAAAAAACCCAAGCACAGGGGTGAACTAAAAGGCTCCTTTCAGCAACACAGTCCCAGGCAGGAGCTGCAGCGATCTTCCAACCCTGGAGCTCAGCTGGCTGGCTCTGGTCCTTCCTTCTTCCTTCCCATGCCTTATCTGTGCTCTCCACTTCCCTGGCTCTGTCTCCACGCAGTCTGGAGGCTCCCCTGGGCCGTGACGCTGTGCTGCTGCCTTTGAAGTGGCTGTCACGTTTGGAGAGCCACAGGCAGAAGCAGGGAGGATGCTCGGGGTTCACACCCCGATGCCAAGGAGGAGATGTCCCTGCAGCAGCCCAGGCTCCTTTGGTGCAGGGTACACGCTGAAGGGTGGTCGCAGCCGCCGGAGCCACCCGGGCATGGCTGACACACACGGTCTGTTTTCCAAGAGTGCTTACTTCCTCCGCCTCTGGCCGAAAACAATGTGAGAGGAGCCGGCCTCAGCATTTCTGAAAATTAAGCGCTGAGTTCAGCTTAGTTCAGCCCTGGAGCCTGCTTAACCCTTTAGTTGCAGGTTGCAGCTAATTTCTTGGTGCAGGCAGCAGCTTTGGTTTGCCTGTGCTGCACACAACAGAGAAACGTGAGAACGGTCTTGCAGGTGGAAGAAAGGTCTTGAGTGAAGGCCATCCGTGAAAACAAATATCCTAAAGCCAGGCCTGACCAGCAGCATTTCAGTGACTTGCCATGCCGGTTTCGCTGCAAGACTGTTGTGCTTCCCTCATGTCCTGCAGCCATGCACGGACCCCCTCATTCCCAGGCTGTCCCCAGCTGCCAGTACACCAGGAAAGACGATGTCCCAACGCTACCCAGTCTCAGGCACACAAAAGCACAAGAGGATGTGCATGGGGGCAGGTCTCTCCCCCCACACTCTGTCCCCCTGCCCGAGCAGGGAGGCACTGACTGACGGGCCCAGGATTGAGGGGGGGCATGCTGTGGGGAGGTGCTTGTCACTGCCCTGCGCCCATTTGCAGGAGCTGAAAGCAAAAGCAGAGAGTGCAGGAACGAGGAAATGTCCCTGCCGGCCCTGCTGGCTCCTGCCAGTGTCCCTGCGGCTCCCCTGGCTCTCGGGCTGGGTGGGCTTTCAGCAGAGGGAAGGAAAGCACTGCCCCACCTAACACCAAGGTGCGCCCCCCTCCCATAGCAGAGAAGGAAAAACATGAAACAGGAGCTTGTTTGACCTGAAACAAAATGTTTCATCTTGTTTGTTTGCTTTTTTCCCCTGACTGAAGCCAGGTTTAGGCTGACTTCCTTTTTCTTTCAGGTTCATTTTTAAATAACAAAGTGAAAAGCGAGGAGGCTTTGTTTTGAACCTGCCAAGGAATGGTCCAACTTCTGAGCACTCCCAGAAGGAAACAGGAATATTAGAAAAGCTTGATATTAACTCTTCAATTGTTTTCAAAAGAAAAACAAAAAAAGCCCTTCATTTTTCTCTGCTCGCCCTATTTGTGGAGTTCAGCTGGAGTGCACAGATACTGCTGGGTCCACAGATCTCTTGTTTTGTGTGTCTGTAGCTGCAGCTTGTCAGAGAAGGGCATTTCAGAGCGGAGCGCCTCTGCCACCTCCCCGGGATGCCCCAGCCGTGGTGCAGGTAGAGCCTCTCCCGGGGCTCTGCTGGACCAGAGGCAGTCGGCGCAGCGAGGACGGAGCGTCCCGAGCCCCAAGGACACAGGGCTGGGGGCAGGGGCAGGTGAGTCTGGGAGAGGCTGCTTGTGCAGAGCA
>NW_010100345.1:10721-11652 GCF_000699245.1 Pterocles gutturalis
CCGCCAGGCCTTGTGTGCGGCGGAGCCAGGGTGAAGGTGGTGCCGGGGCATTCGTGCTTCCCCTCAGGAGCCGGTGCTTTGCCGGCGTGCCGGGCTGTTTATAGCATAACTTCGGGTAACTCATTGACCTCCGCACCGGCGGCTCTGCTGGGAAGCGGAGGTTCCCAAGATGATAAGCCGCTCTTGGAAGAAATTCCTTTCCTTGTGTGAGGGAGTGGCAGTGCCGGGCACGCTGGCCCGCCTCACAAACACGTCCACAGCCCTGTGCAGACGCACGGCTGCGCGCTGCGTCCCGGCGCCGGCAGCATTCCCTCGGGGACCCGGCTTGGACAGGTCGGAGTCGCGTGGCCAAGATGTCGCCGGGAGGAACGTGGTGCTGGGGAACAGAGCGGGGGCCCCGCGCAGGCGCCTGCGGAGGAGCAGGTCAGTACAGCCGCTCGCCCCTCTCTGCCCTTGTGGCCGCCGTGCAGGTCTCTGTCTGGGTGCTGGTCGCATGCCTGTGCCCTTCGTCCCCAGCTGAGCAAACACAGCCGGGACGTGGTGGTTCCAGGAGGCTGGAGCCGTTCCGCGCAGGGATATGGCTGCGTATATCCAGGCTGGGGCAGAGAGGCTGTATTTTTGGTCCCGGCTGAATTTGAGGCTCAGATGGTGATGGGCACACCAGGGAAGGACAGGTCTGTTTGGAGTCCTTTGTACTCAGGAACTGATAGGACAGGAGGAATCCCAGCAGACATGCCGGATTTAGGAAGGTGGATTTGGTTGCAAGGAAGGGTGCGGCTGTGTGACAGCCCTGGAGACCAGCAGCGTCTGCAGCAGCTACGTCCTGTGGACAAGGGGTGCCCGAACAGTCACCTCCTGTTCTGTGCCCTGGGGAGGGAAGCACGGCCAGCTGGTGCTCTGCCTGCAGAGGCTGTCTGGCTGGGGGGGCTAC
>NW_010100345.1:11683-37433 GCF_000699245.1 Pterocles gutturalis
ACATTGGGTTAGCAAAGGGAGAAGAGACCCTGTGGAGCTGGCACAGGCACAGACCCCCAGCTAGCACAGGCTGAGACCCCCGGGAAATTGCTTCTGTGCTTATTAGGACCAAGCTTTTCCAGGGAGGCCAGGCTGAGGGCTTCAGCTGCTGCAATGAGGGCTCTCCAGGGATAGTAAGCCATGGGGTAGGGAGTGGAATGGGAGGTTTTTGGGTTACTGGCCAAAAGGAAAATTCCATTTCAGGTCAAACAGGAGGTTGATACCTTTGCTTTTAGAGGGGTAGATTTGGTCACTAAGTTATCTAGGTAGACTTAAAAGCAAAAAGAAACCACAAAGGAAGGCATCTTTCCTTAGAAAATGAAACATAAAATTATGTTGATTTAAAAAAAATATTTTCCCCTGGGTAAAAGAATTTGATGCTAATTGGTGAGCAGGTATTGCTAAACCCAACTGCATTCTGAGTGAAGCAAAAAAACCTTTGTCTGAAAACACCTGCCCTGTTGGAGCCCTGACAGCTTTGACAACATGGGCCCGAAACAGCAACATCTTTGGTGTAAAGATGTGCCTGACTCCATCACAGAAGCTTGGGCTGTGTGCTCCGAGCACAGGCAGGCCAAAACACACCCTGGATCTGAATTCCCCCTCTGGTTCCTGAACCTTCAGAGTGTCCCTAGGTCAACTGAAGGAGTTTTCTAAATGTGGAGCTTTCCAGGACCGGCGTGCAACAGGAACAGACAGTGTCCTTGCCACAGGGAGAGCAGTGCCGCCTGTCCCAGCAGCTCACCTTCGCGCAGGTCCCTGCGGCTGTGCAGCTTTGCATGGGAAACATCAGCGTGACTTTGGCGTGTCAAGAGAGAGCTGCAGCGCTTTGCATCCTGGCATCTGGGGCTCAGGAGGATGGGGGAGCTGCAGCAGAGAGGATGAGGAAGGTGATCCCTTCTCCAGGCAACCCCAACATTTTGACATCTGTTTTTTCCTAATGAGGACTAGAGATCCCCACTCCTTCAGCCTTCTCCTGGGCAGGCAGGCTGGTGCCTGGCCAGGACTGCATTGGAGCATCGCTCAGCGCAACTGTCCCTGCAAAGGCATTTTGTTAGAAGTTCCCCAGCCAGCTCCATGAACATGAACTCTGTCCTGCCACAGCCTGTCCCACAGCTTCCTACTCCTCATGCTTTGTTTTAGGGGTATTGCAGTGGTCCCAGGCAGCCCATGTCACGGCACAGAAATCTCACTGGAGTAATTACTCACTACTCTGGAGAAGCTCAATGCCTTGCCATGCATTGGGATGCAGCCTGGGTGTCTGGGAGGGCCAGCAATGCTCCTGGAGCACAGCACAGCAAACAAGTCACTGCTGTGGTCGCACAAGCATTGGTTGCTTGTTGAAATAAAGGTCCACTTCTAAAAGACCTCCCTACCTGTGACTTCTCTCCCTAGAACCTTTGTTTTTTCTTTTGCAGGGACTGTGTTGCTCTTCCCCAGAGATGCTCTGCAGGGATCTGCCACCCCTAGCACAGTGAGACCACGCAGCCGGTCCTGAGTCCTGCTTCTGGATGCTGGAGAAGGTCAGAGCGTGAGTGAAGAGGGAACGAGAATCATCCTGGGCAGCCCAAGGGATCCTGCGAAGCAGCCAGATTGATCCCATTGGTGTTCACATCTGGGGTGCAGACAGTTCTGCTCTCAGGGGTGAGATGAGCCCCACTAGCTTTGCAGGAGCCCACAGCGCCTGTGCCTGCAGAGAACTCAGCTGTGGTTTGCGTGGATGTAGCTCTGCTCTGCTGAGGTTGGTGTGGAGTGGGCAGTGCTGCCAGCTGCCCTTGCTGTGAACTGGGGAGAACGGCAGCTTGGCTGGGCAGGAAGGTGGTCCAGGAATGCTCGCCCAAATGGAGGATGCTGGACGAGCCCCAGCGGGGCATCCCTGCAGGTGAGGCAGGTGCTTGCAGTGGCGTCAGGAACAGGGTTACCTTTGGAGGTGGGGGGAGATCAGCTTTGAAGGTCTCTGGAGGGGCCAGCTGGAAGCTCGAGCAGGCTCGGCAGACCATGGGGCTCCCTGTGCTGCCGTGGTGGGAGGAATGAGAGGAATGTGCCACGTGGGCCGGGTGACACGCTCTTAAAGGAAAGGGTGAGAGCGGAGCCCAGGGCAATCGTGGGGCCAGCACAGGGCAGCAACGCCAGCGGGTGGGATGAGAGCCCCCGGGGTGCTGCATACAGCTCTGTGGCCCCCAGCACAAGAAAGACATGGACCTGTTAGAGAGGATCCAGAGGAGGACCCTGAAAATGCTTGGAGGGCTGGAGCCCCTCTCCAAGGAAGAAAGGCTGAGAAAGCTCTGGGGAGACCTTATTACAGCCTTTCAGTACCTGAAGGGGCTTATAAGGAGGATGGAGAGAGGCTTTTTACTAGGGCCTGTAGTGACAGGACAAGGGGACTTGATGGTTTTAAAGGTCTTTTCCAACCTAAGTGATGCTATAATTCTATGACTCTGATACAAACCATTCTCTGCCTCTGTGCCCATCGCCCCCGCCTCGCCGGCAGACAGTGCCCGGTGAAAAGGCGCATTGTGCATTGTGGCTGGGGCTGAGCTGTGGGGCTGGCCGGGCAGCGAGCAGCACGTCTGTGGGGGTGCCATGGCTGTGCTCTGTCCAAACAGGGCTGTGAGAGCTGTCCTCACTGCTGGGGCTGCTGGGGAGACTCCGTGCCCTTCCTGGGATGGCCACTGGTGTCCCCTCCTCTTACTGGACACTTGCTGTGTCACTAGATGTGGGTGTGTGGCAAATGAGGCAGGGCATTTTGGCCAGGGAGGGGAGAGGATGACCCAGGGGGTTGGTTTATTCCCATGCTGTTGGCTTTTCAGGACCCCCTTTGCCCGCCCTGTCCTGCTGCCACTGCTGCCCAGCAGGACCCCAAGCATCGCAAGGCTTGCAGACACCCCGAGTACCAGTGTGCCCAGATGATCTAACAGGGCTGTGCTAACTGGCTGGGGGACAGAGTTGGCTCAGGGCAGTTGCTGTGGCCACATGTACCCCGGGAGAGCCAGTGCCACCGGGTGCCACGAGTGCCTCAGCCCTGGCTGCTGCAGTGCAGCCCCAGGGACGGGGATCTGCACTGGGCTCTGGGCTGGGGCTGTTTCCTGCCCACTGTTACAAAATATTTCAACACCGGGGAGGTAAATGAGTCACTGGCATGACTGAGAATGATTCCCCATCAGCAGTTTCAATTGGTCTCTTGAAAAAGTTCACGGTTCCTTTTCTGAGCCTGGCCCAAACAAAAATAAACATTGAATTGGCGAGTGCCGTGGGGTGCAAACCCATTTCTCCTCTTGCCTGAGCAAAGCTTGGCTCTGCAGAGACCCACCAGGATGCTTTGTGGTGGCATAAGCAGTGTCCCACCTGACGCCTCCTTTGGCACATTATATGGAGACCCCTCAGGTGGGGAGCATCCTGCCGGGGGTCCAAACGCCTCTCCCCACCTCCCATCTTCCCCAGGTGAAGCGTGTGACTCCTGCTGTCCCCGCTCGCCCGTGCTCCTGCCCCGCTGGGACCACCTGCAGCGCGCCGCAGCCGAGCGCCGAGGAAAATGGTGTCGCGAGAAGACCATGGCATCAGGTACCTGTCCCAGGAACGGGGACCCAGTCCCTGCCCGCTGGACCCTGCTGAACCCAGCGGAGCCTGCCGGGGGCTGCTGGGCTGCAGCAGGAGAGGAAGGGAGGGAGGAGGGAAGCAACTGGCAGGCAAGCCCAGCCCAGGCGGGAGCCAGCTCGGGGTTAGCGCTGCCTCTGGCTCATTCTGCTTCCCCCATGTGTGGAAGGTGACGGAGTTACTGGATTAAGTCCTTTGTTAAGTGTGTTCAAATCAGCTGTTGAGAGATGTAAAGCCTTTTCTTTCAAAGAAAAGCTCATTCATTACATGTCCAGCCTTGGGCCATTCTTTTCTACTGCTAACTATAAATAGGAATTATAATTCTGCATGCAAATAACAGTTTATTTGACTGACTAGCAAAGCTGGCTCGATAAAAAGAACTGTAGAGTGTAGTTATGGTCACAGAAGTGACTTACAAAAGCTGCTGCATGCTCCAGCTCCACATCTCCTGGTACATATTTGTCTTACAAGTCCAGTCTGATTACTGACAAAAATTGGTTTTTAATCTTGTTATCCCTCCACAGCCAATACAGCTGTGGAAGAACAAGCTGGATTTTTATTAGCCTCATTAACATAATTACCAGCTAAAGTTTCAGTTCCTGAATCCTTTACGGCAATAGTTGACAACGTGTGAAGCAGAGAGATTGCAGCTTGGATTTCAGATACCGACCAGAGCAGGCAGGGGAGAAAATCTCATTTTGACTGTCACATTGATGAGCAAAGAGTTTTGCAAGCCTTTGGCTCTCCTGCCTTGGGGAAGTGCTCTTGCTCTGATGTCTCCTCCAGAAAGTCTCAGCATCACGGCGTCATCCTTCTACCAGATCTGCTCAGTGACGGTCTGTCCCAAGAGAAAGGAGGGCAAGTCCCCTCACTTCAAACCCACCACTACAAAGAAGCCAGTCATCAAGAGCATCATGTAGTTAGGACACATCAGCCCCATGGATCTTGCCTCCACCCTTGAGCTGGATTTTAGGGTGATACCAGAGTCACACAATCCCCAGCTGGGTCTGCAGTGCAGCCCATGGGCTTTGCTTTCAGGTGGCATGGTTAGGTGGAATATTGTTGACTTCTGCCACAAAATTTGACAGCAGCTCTTCTGTGTCCCTCCTCCTTGCTAGGTAAGGCCGGGGCATCACAGCCAAGCGACCCATCTACCGAGGCAGCAGAAGGCTCACCAGACACCTCCTCACTGCTGCTGGCTGTCAGGGAGGGCTTTCCACCAGGTAAGATGCTGCCTTTGGCATCACCTTGATTTCCAGTCATTGAATGTAGCAGGGCCTGTCACCATGGCTAACCGACTCCCTGTCATTGCTTGAGTTTCTAATTTTTGTGTCTGGGATGACAGGCTGGGTTTGTGTTGTGTGAGCATCGTAACTGGGTGAGGGCTGGGGGCACTGGTGGGGCTGGCTGCAGTGGGGCAGTGTGGCAGAGGCAGCTCTGTTTGGCATGGACCTACATCTCCCCCTTAACCTTGTACATCTCCTTTTCAAGAGATTTCACTCTTCTTCTCCGTTGAGAGCCGCTCCTCCCAGTGCCTCAATTTCCATCTCCAGGAAGCAGCCAGAAAGAAGCTGTGGGCCCTGGAGAGTGATGACAGAGACGTCTGTGCCCTGTTCAAGGTAGAAGCCCCAGCCTGGCAGGGCAGACCATGTACTGGGAGGCTCCTGGCATGACGGGATGTGTGATGGGATGCCAAACCCAACCGAGAAAGAGAAGTTTCTCCAAGGCTACTGCAGGGTGTGTTCCTGCACACGGGGACTCTGTAGGGGACTGGAACGATGGGGGAAATGAACTGGTAACAGGTGAGAGGCAGATGCTAAAGCTGAGCCTGGTGTCAGGACCCTTGTATTGGAGGCTCTGAGCTGCCTGAGGGATCATGCAGATAGCCCTGGGATGAGTCTAAACAGCTGGCATTGCACAGGGATGGGGTCACCAAAGCTGTGTGCCAGACTCAGGCCCCTGGTGGAGGCGGCACCTTTGGACATACACAGGGGTTCTCAGAGTATTGGGCTTCATATAGAAAAATCACTAGAGGTATAGAGATGTTTCCTGGACTGAACTCTCCTTCCCTGCTGGTTTTTAAGGTCCTGGACCCTCAGGGCTCTCTGCAGAGCTTCCCAGAAGTCCTGGAACACTGCAGACACAGTAGTGCCAGCAATAGTGAAAGGAGAGCTTCTCCCTCCAGGAACAGTTACTGCTTTCAGCCTCAGAGCTGCAGTTTGGAAGCTGTGCTGGTCCTGACTGAACATTAACCCATGCATGGCATGGTTCAGGTGTCTGGGTTTCAAAAGCACAGTGATTCTGGTGTGCACCGTGGGGGAAAAGATTTGTAGGAGTAGGTGGACCTTCTTCACCCACCCACTGCTGCACCATGGGGATTTGGTCTGGGGTGCTCCATCCCTCCTGGCTGAAGGACTCAGATGGCTGGAGCACCCTCCCCTTAACCCCAGGCAACCAACTTGCACAGCTTTGGTCTCAACTATGCTACTAAATGAGTGCCTACTCTCATTCCAGAGTCTAATATTATTCCCACACTGACATGGACACCCCCTATCAGAGTCCCAGGATCGTCCCTTAACCTTACTTTGTCTTCCATGTGTAGGAGCTGTCAGCCAGGCTAGTCTGTATGCAAGCACAGGAGGATCGGTTCCTCCTCACCTTCAAAACCCCAGAAGAAGTCTGGAAGTTTTCCACGTATCTTACTTTAGGTAATGTTTTCAGGATGTGAGAGAACTAAACAGACAGTGTGAGAAGCATTTTTGGAGAAGGTATTCTTTGACACCAAAAAACCAGTAATGTAACAGGGTGGACAGATTATGAATTGGAAGACCTTGGTGTCCATCTACAGATTTATGAAACCACTGTCTGGATCAGTGAAAGAGTGAAAGGATGCCTTTTGAGTAATGCATCTATTGCATTTTGGGGATGGAGACAGAATTAGAGGCTGTTGCCTCACAGCATGGTTGCAGATGGCAGACTGGGATTCATCCAAAGAGCACTTCATCCTGCCCAGTGAAGCAGGGTGCTAACACTGCTTTCCCTCTTGGTTTCCTAGGGTATGTGGGCAGCTGCTTGGAGCAGCTTCTTTTTGACCAGGAGTACTGGCTAAACTGTGCTCTGATGGAGGACACAATGATCAGAGTTACTGTGGATGAAGACCGCATGGCCACCATATATATGGGTCTGCTGCTCCAGGAAGGTGAGAAGGGACGGCATGTGTGGGGATTTCCTCAAAAGTACCTCAGCAGGGCTGTGTTGGAGCCCTGTGCTGGGCTATGTCTTGCACTGATGCCATTGACCTGGGCATGACTTTCTATCTGCAGGTAACTTTTTTTCCAGAGCAGTGCCCGGTGTCTGGCAGCCAAAGCAGGAGGGAGAGGAAGGCCTACAGCTCTGCAAGAATGAGCTGATCCACATGAAGAACGTAGGAGAGGAGTCCAAGTGGGAAGGGATGTCCTTACTGACGGGTCAGCGAGGCCTGGTGCCTCTGACAGCTCTACAGCCAATACCTCACCCGTTTTACCAGTAAGTAGACTGGCTAATTAATAGTGGTCAAGCCAAGATTCTTTCCTGATCCTGATAAATGAGCTAGCCCAAGCCTAGGGTGAGAAACTGCTCTTGCCTCTGACAAAGGGCAAGAGCTACATAATTTTGTGAGGATATACATTATGCATAAAGACAACTACTAGAGCCAATTCAGGTTCTGGTGATGGGACTGTCCTGGTTTTGGCTGGAACTGAACTGACTTTCTTCATAGTAGCTAGTAAGAGGCTGTGTTTTGGATTTGTGCTGAGAAGGCAGCTGATAACATACTGATGTTATAGCTGCTACCAGGACAGTCAAGGACAGCACAGCCCCAATTACTAGCGTAGGATTCGACCTTATCTTTAGGACTGAGAAACAAATTGGCTAATGGACTATTCCATGTCATGCATGTCGTGCCCAGTATGTGGATGAGGCTCTGTCCGGAATTGGTCTCTCACTCACTCGGTTGGCTCTCCCTCTCTCAGTTGGGTCTCGCTTGCTCTCTGTGGCTCTTATCTTTTTTGGGATTGTGGTTTCAGGACTCTCTCTGCTCTGGGATCATTAGCCAGGAACAGGCTGAGCCTTGGTCATCAGGTGGTGAGCAGCTGCACTGTGTATAACTCATTTGTATATTATTATTATCATTATTACTCTTAATTTTATTGTAGTTCAGTTAGTAAATTGTTATTCTCTCAACCCACGAGTCTTCTTTTCCTTTGTCCCTTTAAATCGCTCCCCCATTCTCCAGGGATGAGGGAGGGCGAGCGAGCAGCTGTATGGTGTTAATGGCAGCTGAGGGTTAAACCAATACAGGGACAGAGCAAGGACATACTTCAGATATCATTCTTGTATAATGTTGATTTAGGTCATACATGAGATTATTTTTGATTTAAAGGTGAATAACTGGGAGAAAAAGCATAGCCCAAAACTTAGGTAATGCCAGTCAAAATGGGGTCTCCCACTCGACACCAGGCTGAGCCTCAAAGACACCTGCAGCTCCTCTTGTACTCACACAGTGAAATCCTCCTCACAGGCTGTCAAAATTATCCTGCTCTTAGCATGTGGTGTGAGGCTGCAGTTGTGAGGTGTGAACTGCCCTCCATGCCCAGTAACACCACTACAAGGAATTACTGGACTGGCCTCACTGGCCGTGCTCCATAGCAGCTCTGGCACTCCCAGAGGACAGAACATCTGTCCTGGTTCTGTGAGACCGTCCCTGGTGGTGGCCTGAGGACAGGACTGCCAGAGAGGACCAGTGTGGTTCCCCTTTGCCTTGCAGGTGGTTCCTGAAGAGTTATACTGTGAGTTTTGGCATCTCCCAGGAGATCAGTGGGACGACCTCTCAGCCAGTTGGTGAGTGACACCTGAACAACGAAGCTGCACTTCCCAGGAAAGGACATGGCTCTTGCAAACCTGGGTGTGGCCACAAATGCAAATGGCCCATCTCTTGCTGATAATGACACTCCACTGCAAGGTGCTCCAAGGGAATACTGCATGTTTGGACTCTCTTGAATGGAGAACAGAGCTTGCAGATTGCTTGTACTTAAAAGTGTGATCTGAAGAGCACAGAATACGGAAGACAACTGGTGGCATCCTTCGGCTAATGGGTTTTTCTAGTCTACTGCAATTTTATTGCTCCTTTAATTCTTTCAGGACTGAAGTTTTAAATAATTAAGCCTCCACCAGTGTGCACAAGAAGCCTGGGCCTACCATTCACCCATTAGCCCCAGGACACTCCTGCCCAGACAAGGGCATTGTTCAGAGCATTCTGGACATGGGAGGTCACTGCAGGGGTGAGGTGTGTGTTCGGTGTGTAGTGTGATGGACGTTTGCACTGTTAAAGTTTTCACTCCTGGCAGAGAGTTAAGACAGTGCAGCTTCTGTGAAGCTCCATGTTTCCAGCCACCTTCACACTGCAGCTCTCAGACGTTTCAGTCTTTGGCTGTGTGGCGCTTATCCATGTCTCTTGTATATTTTATTATAACCTTCTCAAGAAGAAACTGCAGAGATCTGAGTGGCCTCACACTAAAATACCCTTGTTTGCCTTGGTTTCCCAGTCAAAGGCAGGTGCACAGCCACAGAGGACCACCGAGGAGCAGCATGGGATGAACTGAGTTTCTCCAAAGGAGACAGCATAGAAGTAATCGGCTTCCTCTTTCCAGGACTCCCATGGTTTCTGGGCAGATCTCTCAGCAGTGGGAGCATTGGCTTTGTTCCAACCCGATACATGAATTGCAAGGCTTGTGAACCTCTGTGAGTATCCTGCTACCATCTAGATTAATTTAAACTCAGGAGAAAATGAAGGGAAAACTCCAAGTCCCAACTCAAGGCTGTGTGAGAGTCCAGCAGAGCTAATTTGCTTTGCAAGGCCTTCATAGAGGATCCGTTTGAGGTCTGTCCAGAAGCCTTGGCTGGGCTCTGCTGCCAGCAGGCTGCACAAGCCTCTGCCCAGAGAAAGCAGTTGTATTCCACTTGCATCAGGTGATTCTTGGGGATGAACAGATCTGGCCCTGGGCTAGACCTGGCTTTATGTTAAGGCAGCCCAGGACGTGTGTACCAGACAAGCTGGCTTCACAGTTTCGCCTGGAAATGTCCTTGTCTTTGTAGCTTTGTCTGAGGGGCTGAGGAGGTGGGGAAAGCAATCACTGCTGAGGAAACCAAGTCCTGCTTTTGTCAGGGGATGAGGAGACACTGACTGTTTTCCCCTGATGGCTGCCTCAACCTAGGGAGAAGGGCTTGGTGTTTCTAAGCGAGGAAGAGAAATCCCCCCTCCTGCACATGCCCTGCAATGGTGGCGAGCAGCACTTCACCACCCTCCTCGGTGACCTGGCACACACCGACGTCACCTCTGTGTACCGGCTGGGTGAGTTTCCCCTCTCCTTATGTGCCCAGACCCATGGAGAGCAATGCTGGGCAGTGTCTAGAGAGCTCCTTGCTCCGGGCTTTGCAGGGAGACAACTGCTGTGGTTGGGACAGCCCCCAAGCCCTCTGCTCAGCCTGGCCGTGGAGGTTGTAGATACCTTCAAGAGCTGGGCCTTGCCACACTGCAGTTTGCAGGGGTCTTCTCTGCTTCCAGGGCAGCTCCTCAGCCGTGGTTCATGCTGGCAGATGCTGCTCTCAGCTAATCCTGGCCGTAGGTCCCTGCCTACAGCAGCTCCCCTGCTGCTGTCTGATCTGTGGGTGTATATTGAGAGGGATGCACAGATAAAGTTGCAGGTGACAAAGTCTCCATGCTCACAGCACGAGATCAGGGTTCCTGGGTGCTCTCAGTTTCTCTATGCTTGCTACAGAGCCCTATGTGGCTGTTGGACCGCAGCTAATTTCTCTGGCTCTATTTCTTGCCTTCTCAGGCACAATGAGCCCAGGGTAGAGCCTATCAGAGACACTCACATATCCAAAACCTCTGAACAGACACAAGGCTCTTACGAGAGACAGAGTTGATAAAATTCTACCTGTGAAAAATAAGAGCTGCTTGTTCCCAGGTAACTATAATGTTACTGGTGCTCACCTCACTGCCAGCTAAAAGCTGCTTTCCATGGTCATGCACGGAGACAAGCCCCAGAAGGCAGCAGGGTTGAAACTGCAGCTGTACGTGTTGTTTGCAGCCAGAACTGAGCCTGCACTCCCACATAATGGTCTGGGGTTTAGAAGAGCAGCAGGAGATCTCTAAGATTTGAGCATTGTACCTGCACATTAACACTGACCAAGGCTTTGGGCTTTTTGTTTTCCGTTTGTCTCTTTGTGTAGATGGTTTTGAACCTACAGCCATGTTCCCAAAAGTGCCATCAGGTGAGTATGTGGAGGGGAGAGAATGGGATGCTTTCGACTTCTGAGGGTGAATTTTGACATGGGGAAACATCCCAATATGGTTTGCTTGTCCCTTCCAGAGGCTGTTCTCCGTGGCTGTAAAGATATCCAGCTGCTCCAGTCCTGGGAGGAAATAAATGGCTTGGCTACAGCTAGCACCTCTGAACTGTCTAGCCCAGGGAGTGAATCAGCCCCTGCTATGCTGGAAGATGTTCTCCTGGAGAAGCTGGATTATTTTGATGATCCCAAGTTTTTTATTGATCTGAATGCTGGACACATGGAAGATGCTGATGTCTTTGACCCCATATTGACCTTCCTTAATGAGGACAGTTATGTGCCCAGTTTTCAAAGCCTCTATGATCTTGGTTTTTCCTTTCTCAACTCCACTTTTTATGGTTTTTCTGATGAAGATGAACTGGTCTTGTACCTTGAGACATCCAGGAACTGGGCCAAAAGGACTCATTCAGTTTGGGCTCATGTCAGGCTCTGTTTCCTCTTGGGTAAGCTCTGCATCAAAAAGGTCAAGTTCTCCCAGGCTCGAGTCTACTTTGAGGAAGCCCTGAGCATCCTGGACAGAGGTTTTGGTGACCTGCCCTTACTGGCTGCTTTGCACGTGAACCTTGCCTCCATCTATTTGAAGCAGAACATGAAGCACAAGTTCTCCTCCCTGCTGGGAAAAACATTGGCCTTGCTTGTCTGCTTGCCTGGGCGCTCTTTCAGCTCTGAGAACGAGCTGGAAGTCATGATGTATGTCCTGAGGGAAGCCATTGCTGTGGGTAACCCTCCATTGGAAGCACGGATCTGCTTCCTTATTGTCAAGCTCTTCCTGCAACTGGGCAAAAATGATGAAGTGCTGCCCTTTACCGAGCACCTTCAATGTCTCACCACCACTCTACTCAGCCCAGACACTAGTTCTGTTCCACTGGATGCCACCCCCATCTTGAGCTACCTGTACGACAAGAAGTACTTGCCAAATATCGCACTGGCCTCTGCCAGGTTGTTTGTTCCCAGTGGCATCAAGGGGGCACCGACACCCATTTGGAGAGCTGGCTTCATCCTCCAAAATACTTCCAAACTCCTGGGAAGCCAACTGGAGAGGAGCAGCATCCCAGCACTGGCTTGTTTCTACCTCAAGCAAGCCCTGCGTTTCTCCTGCGAGCGCAGAGCTGTGCCCATGCAGAGGACGCTGTGTGCCATCTTGTCCAGGATGTACCTCCAGCACGGTGTGTTGGATGGGGCGGTTTGTTATGCGGCCATGGCCGTAACCCTCAGCAGACTGATGGGTGAGGAGGAGGCTTTCGAGTCTTCCCTCTCTTTGGGGTGGATGTATCTCCTGAACAGCCAGCCGGGCCCCGCTGCAGACATCATGAGGCAGCTCTTGCGTTCTCTGCATGGGACAGACAGCGTGACTCAGGGGGGAGCCGTGCACAACCTCCTGGCCATTGCCCTCAAAGGAGAAGGGCAGGTGCAAAAGGCAGCAGAGAACTACCTCTGGGCCCTGCACAAAGCCAAGGAGACCGGGAACAGGAGGAACCAGGCTATCTCCCTGGCTAACCTGGGGCAGCTGAGCCTCTGGCGCGGGGCGAGCCAGCTGTCTGAGCTGTACCTGCTCCAGTCGGCTCAGCTCTATGCCGAGCTCCAGGGCAGCGAGGACCCGGAGATGGAGCTGGTGCAGGTGCTGCTGTGGCTAGCGCAGGCCATGGTGAACAGGCAGAGGATGGAAGATGGCAAACTCTGCTATGAACTGGCATTGGTTTTTGCCCTGAAGTGGCATAACGTGAGGAGTGAGTACAGCTTTGCTGGCGGGAAGCAGGGCAGTGTTTTCTCCGGTGCAGCACCCTGTCAGGTCCCTGGTGCAGCCCCCTGACCTGTCCTTTTCCCTTCCCTGTGCCATGCAGGTCAGCTTCACATCACTGAGTCTCTCTGCCATTTCTACAGCAAAGTGTCCCCCAATCTCCAGGCCTGCATTACCTACCACGAGCACTGGGTGTCTTTGGCACAACAGCTGCAGGACAGAGAGCTGGAAGGCGATGTCCGGCAGACCCTCAGCCAGCTCTACCAGGCTCTGGGCACACCTGAGTAAGTCCTGTCTGTGGCTGTGAGATGCTGTTAGAGTGGGGTCCCTGCTCACCCAAAGCAAGAGCAGTGGCTTTCCCGGAGTGTCCCTCGAGAGAGGTGGGGAAGGTGCATGGTAGCTCTGCCTGCCCCAGGCAGGCTGCCGGTTAACACACTGCTGAGGTTTGCAAGCTGTGCAGTGGAGAAGGAACAGTTCAATGTCAACCAGAGCACTGTGACAGCTGGGAAAATACCAGTTAGCTGGGACAGGGCTGGGGTCTGGCCAAACACAGTTTTCCAGAGAGACATCCAGCCTTGATCAGAGGGGACTCGGTGACAGGGAATTCATCACTTCCTTTGGAGGCTTACTCCAGTGATTAATCACCATTCAGCAGTAAAAATAGGTTCCTTATCTGTTATTTGAATAAGCCTGGCTTCAGCCTCCACCCCCTGAGCCTGCCCTTCCTATCTCTGCTGGAATATTTTCCCCAGGGAGGTACTTAAGACCCCATATCAGCTCACCTTTCAATCTCCTGCTTGACACACGCTGCTGACTGACTACATTAGGCAGGAGGGGAGAGAAAGAGACCTGGGCAGACCACAGACTTGCTTCAGTCTTTGTAGGCAAATGTGTCAAACAGTGGAGAGCTAGCTCCTGTGTCCCAGAAGGACAAACGGGCCAGGGCTGTCATTCACTTGGATGTTAATCTTCCCATGCTAGGTCACAATGAGTTCAGAGGGAAGGAATTTAGGAAGCAGACGCCTGTCATGTGAACAGTGCTATTTAAGATCACAAAACAGCCCATTCCCTGGACTGGAAGGACAGCTGGAGCCCAGTTGCCAGCAGGCGAGACACCAAGCAAACAAACATGCCTTGGGCACTGCCCGGCGCTCCCATCGGCACAGCTGCCTTCTGCAGCCAGCGTGTCCAACCTGCTGGTCATTCTGCTGCATGTCCCTTCGTCCTCTAGTGACCAGGGGCTTGAGAAGGAACTGTAACATCTTGCACATGTGGCCACAGATCTGCCTCTTTGGCTTCACCGAGGGACAAACTATGGGCAGAGATGTGATTTTGGGTGCCGGGTGCTGTCTGGAAAATGAAGGTGCAAGCACTCCTGCCTGTGCTCCCATGTGTAGCTGGGAGTGACTTTGAGGCTTAGTGTAGGGGGGAAATAGGGTTTGCAGATGACCTGGACAAAACCCTCTTTATCAGCTGAAATGAGCAGGGATGGGGAGCAGTCCCTTTGGGAGCAGGCTGCTGTGGGGCTGTGCTGGGCACTGGGGTCCCAGGCTGGTCGGAGGTTGACAGATAATACAGACGTGCACTAAAGCGTGGAGACTTCCACGAGTTTACCAGGACACATTGCTCAGAGCTGTGGCTGTCCATCTGTCTCTAACCTTTGGCAGCTGTAGGAGGAGAAGGCAGGATTGCCAACAGGAGGTGTTGTGGTGGCTTTGTAGCTTCATGGCTGGGGGCATCCTGTGATTTCTCCGTAATGGCTTTTTGCCTGTAACCACCACAGGACTTTGAGACAGTCCCTGGACTGCACCAAACAGAGTCTAAGGATCTTCATTGACCTTGAAGAGACTGAGAAAGCAGCAAAGGCCTGGCTGCAGGCAGGGATGCTCTACTATCTTATGCAGGAAGATGAGCTGGTGGAAATGTACTTTCAGGTATGGAGAAGGTGGCTTGGAGTAGTGCCATTCTCACCCTGGCTACTTGCATTCCCATCACAGCTGGAGGGGTTAGTAGGAGCCTTTTGGGGCTGGAAGTTCTTATGAGTAGTGTAAACCTGCTGCTGGAAGGAGGAGCTGTTGCCTTACACTCATGCACTACCTGGCACTAAATTTCCTGTGTTTTCTTCCAAACACTGAGTTTAGACAATTCTTGGGTGAAAGTTAATTTATTGAGCAAAAAAGTGTTGTAGGAGTGCCAAAGGAAGCTGGAGGTGCCAGCTGACCGGATCCCATTGAAATACACATAGGTAAGGGGTAAGGTGCCAAGGAAATCCTTGGAGACTTCTTGGAGTAGCAGACTACTGGCTTCTTTCAATTTCTAGCATTGTTTTATCAACTGAGCTGCAAAGAGGAAGAGCAGCTCATAAAATCTTGTGGCTCCCTCATTCAGGGAGCAGCTTCAATTAAAAAATGGGAAATCCTTCCACGTGCCCAGAGTAAGCAGAGCAGAAGGCTAACTGGGTCTGTTGGGGCTGCACTGAGCTGGAGTATCCAGCAAAGCACCAGCCTGGACACATGCAGAGGATAATAAATTGTCATGGTGTAAGGAACAACATGTTCTGGTTAGAAGGTGGCACCAGGGCCAAATGCCTAATTGGCATAAATAACTGTTCTTCCCAGAAGTTAGCATACCTGCCCTCCCTCCTGCTGGCTCTGCCCTTCCTCTGTATAAGCTGTTCATTGCCCTTTTCAATCATCACGTTGGCTCCATCACACCAATGACAGACCAGGGCAAGGACAGCTGCTGCCTCCACCGTCTCAGCTCTAAATCCTGATGCCGTTGGATATCCCAGCTGATCAGTCTGGCACACTGACCCTGCACAGGGATGGCTTATCTGGTTCCTGTCTCCATCCTTACACATATCACATGCAAATGCAGCACAACCGTCCCACACATAGGCTGGCCATCCTGTGTCCATGCTGTTTCAAGGACCCTGTCTGATACCTATGTGCAAATGTCTCTTTCCAAGTTTCACTCTAGTTTCTTTTCCTTCTAGGCAGCCATTCAGACTGCTCTGAAATCCGAGAACTTCTCCTTGGCCATGGATCTTTATGAAAAAGCAGGCGATACCTTTTTTAATGGCAGCCGAAACAGAGATCGAGCGGTGGAGTTCTATAGGGTTCTGATCCCTCTGACCATTTCAGACCCTCTGTGTCCCTGCAAGGCGATGGCTGTCGGCAGCTTTGCTGCAGGGCTGGCTGCACCACTGCATGGCCAGGCTGGAGGGATGGAGGGTGGGGAGGGATGGGGGGTTCTGGGTGTGCCAGAGGGCAAACATTGCTGCAGAGGGGAAGCCTGGATCACAGGCATAATTTGCAAAGGCTGCAGCTCACCCCAAAGATTATTTGGGAGTTGGGAACAGGGTCCTGGCAGTGTTAGGTGTGAGCTGGTTGCTACTGGGGACATGCTCAGAGTCAGAATTTCAGGCACCTAAGGAAGGGCAGAGACATGAGGCTCAAGTTTTGAGAGCCATGCTTGGGGATATGAAATTCATTTTCAAGGCAAAGAGGGGCTAGAACCTGAACCTGCAGCACTCAACCACCCCATGCCGTGCCAAGCGCTTGGTCCATCTCCTGCTCCTCTGTGGGCAGCGCTATACTGATACCTCCAGGAACAGCCTGGACTCACTGTTCTCTCTCCTCAGGGAGGTGCTGTGCCCTTGGCCAGGAAACTAAAGGCCATTAAGACAGAGCTACGGCTGTTCAATAAGCTGGCAGAGCTGCAGATTGGGCTGCAGGGCTATGAGAAGGCACTGGAGTTTGCCACGCTGGCAGCCAGGCTCAGCATCAGGGTCGGTGAGTGATGCACACCCACGGGGTGGAGGGTTACTGGCTCCTGCGGATGGGGTTGCCTTTCTGGATGAGAACAGTGTGCACGTGAAAGGGGGATCTCCTGCTTTCATAAGACTGCTGGACCTATTCTTATCGTAAGCGGTAACATCTTTTTAAGGCCACTTCCCTTTTTAAGCTGCACGACAGCCACGTGGGAGTGCTCTGCCGTGGCAGTGCTGGGACCGGCTGAGCGGAGGGTTGTTGCTACACCGGAGCAGGGAAGTCTGATGAAGGCACAGGAATGAACAGTTCCTTTCTACCCTGGCTCTTAAAACTCATGCCTTCCCATTACAGAAATAGTTTGAATGTGCAAAATGTCACCATAAATATCTGAGATGGAACCAGTCTTGTAATAGTCCTTTCCAGGCTGAATGATACAATCCCTGGGCAATCTGTCCAGCCTTGGTATCAGCAACCCTGTGCGCGGCTGCTTTCCCTGAACCATCTTCAAACCCAGTGTCTCCTTATGAAGATACCTGTGGCCCCAGGCTGTTGAGCAAGTACATTCCCAAGCAGCTCAGTGTGCCGGGCTGGGATGTATTGTGAGTGCGCTGCAGACTGACTGTATCAGCAACTCTTTTCCAGGAGATCAATTGCAAGAGCTGGTTGCATTCCACCGCCTGGCTACAGTCTACTATTTTCTGCATATGTATGAGATGGCAGAAGATTGCTACCTGAAGACACTTTCCTTGCATCCCCCCTTGCTGCAGTGCTCTGGAGAGGCCCTGTACTACTGTAAGGTGTATTGCCACCTTGGCAACCTGACCCTGCACAAACTGAAGGTAGGGAACCTTTCCGTGATGCTGTGTTGAGCACTCTGGTCCTGATGGAGAGCTGGAGGTGGCGTATCACATCTGCTGGCAGAGCAGCCACATGTGTAGGTGGCCACATCAGTGACTCTCCATCCTACCTGCAGCTTTAGAATAAATGCTCACAGTGTTGGCACAGACAGGTTTTGAAAGGGGAAAGGCAATTTGGAAAGAAGTGCTGGCACTTAGCTGCAAGTACATAGAGCCCATTTCAATGAAGTCAGGTGTCCCTGGGTTCTGCCTGGAACCACCAGGCTCTGCTCCAGCTCCCCTATACCCTGTGACCTTCAATTAAACCACTTCCTAACGCCTGCCCTTTCCTTTACGGTTAGGATGAACAGGATGCAGCAGCCTACTTCCTCTTGGCCCTCGCTGCAGCCACCGAGCTGGGAGACCAGGAGCTGCAAGGCCTCATTCACGCCAAGCTGGGGGACATCCCCGGTGCCCCGTGGGGACCTGAGGGAACACCAGGCTGTGCCATGGACCGGCCCAGGTGGCTGAGCGAAGGTGGCCACGTTGTCTGACTGACCCACCACCCTGGGGACTCCAGATTGACCATCAAGCAGCATCATGCCATGCTGTGGGCACAGGTCCATGTGCTCTCCGGAACAACCAGCCGAGGAGAGGTCCTGCGCCACATCCAAAGGAGCTGGCAGTATTTAGACTCCTTGTCCCCAACAGGCAAGGGACCAAGCACTTGGGACCCTGCCCTCATTTTGGGAGCAGGGCTGTGTGGCAGAGGTACTGCAGCCCAGGCGGCACATTGAAGCTGGGCATCCCGACAGGATGAGACTCCAGCAGTGGTACTGGAACGTGCAGTGCAGCGGGGCTGAGTGACAGATGGCATTTCGGGTGTGTGACTGCCCTGACCAGGATGGGGACAGGAGAGTGCTGCCACTTGCCTGCCTGTCACCCCGCAGCTGCCCCCCACACCTCAGGTCCCTTGGGGCAGCTCAGCCCAACCCAAATGTGTTTGAGCTTGAATAGCAACTCCTTTATTTATTCCTATCTGGTTTCTGTCCTGTCTGCTCTGATGAGGTCTGTGACCCATACCTCTGCGAAGCCCAGAGCTTCTTTGGTTCAAAGCACCACAAAAGCTTTTGGCAGTGAGAGGCAGAATTAGGGAAAGGAGCAGAAATGAAAGGGACTGGTCAAGCCTCACTGGGGGACGAGCCCCATATGCAGCTGCTCGGGGGGAGGCAGAACCCACCCACCAGTTCAGCCTCAGCTCTGGCACTGGAGCAGCCAGGGTGGCCTCTTCTGCCCCACAGCCCGTGTGCACTTTCAGCATCCAAAGCATGAGCACACTATGATCCTGCCCTCCACAGGAAAAGACCGGTCAGTCTCAACTGACGTTCCAGCCCAGCCCCCTCCCCAGCCTCTCCTCTTCGGGCTGCCGGACCCGGCGGGATGCGGGAGCGTGGGGCAGCGGGTGGTGGGGCTGGGTGCACTGGCCTGCGCTGCGGCACACATCCAGCCCCTGGCAGGGGTGCTGATGGGGTGCAGGGGGACTTTGGGCAGGGCGAGGCAGCTGCACTGCCTTTGCGTGGCATCGGCAGCCAGAGGAGAATCCAGCCAGCCAGCAGGCAGCATGCTGCCTTCAAGTGCCCTGGGCTGCGTGGCTGGAGGAGAAGCAAAAACTCCTCTATGGAGCGAGCAGGGGGAGCGGAGGAATGGATCTGGCTTCTGGGAGCTGCGGCTCTCCTCCACGGCCCGTCTCACCACCAGAGAGCAATAAATACCCATGTTTGCGGCCTCACACAGGCGAGTGCCGCTTCCTGGCTAATACCAACCTCGGTTTTCAGTCCGGACCGGTGCAGAGTGGAGAATGAGCAGTTTCTCCAGCTCGTCTCTTTGCTCTGACAACCAGTGGCCGAACACCCAGCTGGGGCTTTTCACAGGGAGACCATGCTCCAAGTCCTTCCCCCTCCCTGATGTGCTCCACTGCTTGGAAATGCTAAATGCAGGACATTATTTCTTCACTGCTCTTTGCAAACACTGAGTTCATTTTCCCCTTCTAATCCCTGCGAGGCATCCATCATCAGGGCAGTGAATAGTTTACTGCTTGTTTACCCACCATTCCTGCAATGCCATCAGGCGAGCCTCAGCTCTGAGCTCAGAGGAGGTAAATCTTCATCCCGTTTGAAATACAGCAAGCCTGGGGGAGAACCAGTTCCCAAAACCTTCCAGCCTCACTCCACAGGGCTGCCTCTTCCCAGTGCCGGTGGCTGGCGCTCACCATGCTAGGGCAGGATCTTTTCAGCAGTTTTTCACACCAGTCCCCCTTTTTGCTTTCATACACAGGGAAAAGCACAGTCTCACAGCTTTGTACCAGAAGGCAGGTTGATGACTGGACATCAGGCTACCGAGGAGGGGGAAACAGGGAAGATTTGATGGCTCCAGGAGACCTGAGGGTCCATGTGGTGCAGCAGTGCCCTGCCCTGGCACTGAGATCTCCACACATGTCTCCTCCTGCCTGTCCCCAGCACCTCGCACAGGGATGCTCCCCAGCACTGCTGCACTCTGCTGCTCTGGTTCTCAGTGGTGCCCTTTGGGTCCCCAAGATGAGGTCCAAGGCCACCACAAGGCTGCTGCCCAGCATCCCAGTGGGGCTTTTGTTCCCAGTTGCTGCAGTGGCCGGTGCTGTGCTGCTGGCCAGGCTGACACTTGGGGGCCAGGATGCGGATGGCTGTGCCTCTGTGGCAGAGCCCCCAGACCCACACCAGCAGCCAGTGGCTGTTGCGATTCTTGTCAAAGTTAAGCCCAGTGGAGGATGAATCAAGCAGAGAGCATCCCCGCTAAAATCTCCTTGCCAGTGCCAAAACCTGAGGCTGTTCTGCCTAGCACCAGTGAGAAAAAATGGACTTTGTTTAAACAGAGGGTTTCAGCTGGTCTAAATCAGCTAAGCTCCATGAAGTCAAACAGAGATGTTCTGATTTGCAGAGACTGTGGATCTGGCCCATGGTTTTTAACCAAATGTGTCCTCTTTAAATCACAGCAAACAAATTTGTGGTGCTTAAAGAGGAAAAAAAAAATACTTGTTCCTTGTGAATGTCCCATAAAACAACATTTGTCCACCTGCACACTCCCACGCACTGTGACAAATCTGGGCTGTTTTCCTAGTGGGGTAGGAGGTCAAGGTGGCCAGGGCTAATTAAACTCCACAATAATACTGGGAAATAGAGTGAAACTTGTAGCAGTCAGACGTGCGTACCAGCTCCTGGGTCTGTGCCCAAGGGAGGGCGAGGATACCACGTCCCTCCAGCTGCCAGCACAGTTTCAAGGGCAGAGAATCAGATGCTTTGGGGACTTTGTGCCAGAGGAGGTCACTAGGTGATGGCTCCAGTCCTGGGGCAGCAAGGCTGGGGGTTATCATCCTCCACCCCTTCCCAGATGGAGGGGATGTTGTCCATCATTCCCTGGGGCATAGTGACTGGGAGCTGCCGGTCTTTTAGACACAGCAGGGAGCACCTGTGTGTGTGTAGGGAGGGAGCACAGGGACCATGAAAAGGGTGAACACCCGAAGGTGCTGCAGGGTGCAGAGCCTGGCCAGAGCGGTGATGCTACTCCAGGAGAAGGTTGGAAGAGCAGGACTGTAGAAAGACAGGAGATGCTTATCCTACAGTGGCCATTGGCCACCGGTGTCCAGCCCTCCCCTCACCAGTGCTAGTGCCAGCCCAGACAGACAGAGGAAGAAATAGGGGAAAGGGAAAGGATGGATCAAGTCTCCTCTTACGCCAGGTGTCGTCATCTTGCTGTGGCTCGTGACTTATTTCTGAGCCGCATGTGACTGCCTGCTCCATGCCCAGTCCCAGGAGTTTTCCTTCCTTCGCTCCTCAGCCAGCCAAGCTGCAAATAGGGCTGCTGGGGACCACGTGCGGCAGCACATGCCTTCACACGGCTGCTAAGAGCAGCAGCTTCCTTTCCAGCAGCTCCAAATGGTGAAGGCTGCTGTAGGAACCTCCTCGCTTTGGCTTCGGTGCTTCTGCATGCTGGTATCTGGACCTGGTGCCAACCTGTCTCACTCTGATCATTCACCAGTGCAACTTTCCAGGCACCAGAGCTACCAGTCCTGACACAAGCCCACCTAAGAGCCAGCACGGGCACTCTGACCCCATTTTTGTTTAATGCCTCAGGGCACCATTTAAGGCCTGGAATGAAGAGGGACTCGATTTCTTTAACATATGCTCATTCTTGGACAGTGGAAATATCATGACAGGAATAATTCTTGGATCTTGGATCTCCGGTATGAGCTTCCCGAGGCATTAGAAGAAAGGAAACGCTGATAACTGTAAACAGAGATACGGACAGAAGTGCAGAGATAGCCAGATTTCTTTGATCTTACACAGAAACTACTCTTTCTTGCAGAACTACAACACCCAACATTAATAATTATTGTCAGCAGACATCCTTCATCATTCCTTTGCTGTACAGTGCTGCAAATCTTCACTGGGCCTGTGCTGGACAGAGGCTGGGCTAGATGGGGACACCATCCTATTCCCATCTGTACAATACTGCTCCAACCCAGCCCTTTCCCACTCCATGCCTCAGATCCCATGGGTTAAACGAGGGATGGAAACCCCCTCTGAGTACTGCCAAAGCCTGGCAGTTGAACAGGGAAAGCGCATGCTGCTTGGTAGGGAAGTCTGAATTTCGGTGGTGTGCTGCACAGATCCAAGGTGTGGGTGGGCATCACCTCTCCCATCCCAGGGACCCGCACCTGGGCCTCCCCTTAACCAGAGCAATCAACCACAGCTGATGTTCCTGCATTGTCCCTGCTAAAAGCACACTGTGGATGGGCAGAGCTGTTCTGGAGCTTAGTGCTCAGGTTTTGTAGCTGGAGTCTATGGATATCACGTCATTTATCCATCTCCATCAACCTTGGACTTTGGCAGAGGCAGGCTTCCAGCACCACCCTGCCTCTGCTGGAGGCTCCTCAGTGATGTGGAGAAGCAGGGGGTCTGAGGCAGAGGTAAATCTGAACTCATCTTATCTCAGAGGTGCCTGGTCCTGTCCTGCCAGCATCCTCCTGTGTTGCTCAGATCAGTAATGACAAGCTGGTGAACACCAGCTGTTCTGCTAAGCAGAGGTGTGTGAAGTATGTAAACTGGGTAATTTAGATTAAAAACCATTTATTTTCACAGCAGCCTGGGGTTTTGTTCAGTGATAATTGGGATCATAAATATGCATGCCAGAGGTGTATTAGAGGTTGATTGCTGGGAGACTGAGCATCAACCAGGAGTCACTAACTGTAACTGCATGTGCTTAAATGAACCTTCCCTTCCCTGCACTGTGGCAAGGTGGGCAGCAGCGTGATGCAGCCTGTCTGTCTGTCTGTGCTGAGATGGGGGCCTGTGTCTGCACTGCTGGTGTCCCTGCCCTGGGAGCTTGCCATGGCCCTGGGGGAGCGGAGAAGCAACAGCAAAAAGTGAGGAAGGACAGGGCAGCTGGGAAGTGGTCAATGACTGTGGACAGGGAATAGTGGGGCCAGATGTGAAAAAATTTCCACCTGAGAATAACTGCTTCTTGTGCTGAGGTGTCATCAGGCATGGGTCAGCCCTGGAGCTGTCACCTCTGCTGTCACTGGCCATAGGGCACACAGGTATCCCCAGGACTTACCGGCACTGATCTCCATAGTGGGCACTTTGCATTCAGCATGACTGATTGGAGACTAGAGCTGGATGCTGTGCTGGGCTTGGCCAGGGAAAACATCTTTCTGGGACTGGAGAGAGCAGAGAGAGTGAACTGGTGAACATGGTGCAGAAAACATCATCCCTTCCAAGTGTGCAGCTGGTAGAAACTGTGCACTAGTGACAGCAACACATGGAAGGGCAACTGGCTCTCGTGGGTACCAGCTGATGGGCTAAGAGCTCCTTGTTCCTGTCTTGTCCCAGCTCTGCAGACAAATGTGATGGTGCCATGGTGCACTAACAGTCCCAGCTAAGCTTCTTATAGCTCCTCAGCTCCTGTGTGCTGTCCCAATGGCCACGGCTCCTCTGAGAGGGAAACACAGGCAGGAAACCTGGCAGCAAGAGGCTCCTCTCAGAGCAGCACTGGAGACAAGTGTAGGAAACAGCACAAGTGCCAACAATTCTTGTCACACGACAGGAGAGGAGGGGAAGAAAAAAAGACTTTGTATTTGGCTGCCATGAAGGCTGTTGGGATACAGGCCAGGAATTGGGATGAATACAAAGAAATGAGTCCCTGAGCACCGTATGGTTTTTGAGAAAGGAAGAATAAATTCTTATATAACCAAATTCCCTTTGTGCACTGGTTATGGTTATTTTGCTGTTTTGTTTTGGGGCTTTTTTTTCTTTCATTTTCACCTGCTCTGACAGTGGTGTTGGGCCATATAAGAACACATAAACATACATCGGTGTGTAGAGAGAATGGCTGCAGCATTTATATCCCAACTCTAAGGTTTAATTTTGCCTGGGACACCTTCAGTTCCTTGCAGCTGGTTTTTGAATTGCAGCTTGACTTTTTCCTACCGCTGTCCAAAATTTAAGCTACTCTTGTTCCCCAAGTATTAGTACAATATTAATCAGGTTAAAAAAAAAAAAAAATTGCTCTAGTGCTTTGGGAAGGATTTGCAGAAGTTCCTTTATGACTCTGATGTGTCAGGCTTGTGTTCTTCTGAAGTCTCTTCCAGACTTCCATAACCCATCATCTGGGCTTTCCCACCTTGTCCATCTCAAGATGTGACAGAAGAATAAACTGTGTGCTCTGGTGGTAGCTACCCCTGGGGCAGACGGTGCTGGAGCACCACTGAGGTGCAAGTCACATGCAGGGATGGTGTGCATCCCTGGGCAGCCAGACTTGGCAGGAACGTCATTGCCTTCTGACTCATTTCTCTCTCCTCTGAGTCTGCTTCATCTTATGTCTATTTTGGAAGCTATTTGATACCCCAGAAGCTCCAGTCTTTGGGGATGACAGGACCTGCTTTGTACCTGGCTTCTTCTGCAGAGTAGGGTTTGGGCTTCTGTCTGGCTTCTGTCAGTCCTTTCCTTCTGTGTCCTGTTGAACTCCTCCTTAAAGTACCCTTGTGTGGGACTGATGTCTTTTCTTCTTCAATTGCCTTGACATTGTCTTGCTGAACTATTAGACATGAGCACTTGCAGGTCTTAGTTTAGTATGGTTTGTTCTCAGATTCTTTCCAAACCTGCCTTGAAAACTGGCAGATAACTACTCTTTTGATGCCCTCTGAGTTCTCAGTATTAATCTCAGATTGGAAATCCCTTGATCTTGTTTATCTGCTGTATTTTCATGCGGAAGGATACAATGGGTAAAGAGACACTTTGGCAAGAGTGTCTATTAGATACTTTACAAATCATAATAGTCTCTGAAAGGACATCTGGTGATTTGCATTTGTGTTTTGGCAGAAAGGCTGTTGCCTTTGGAAGTCAGCAGGTGCCCCTTCAATGCTGCCACAGTTGCTGAAAATCTCGTTTTGCTTTTGTCTGAGCTGAAACCTGCTGCTGCCTCTCCTCCAAGACCTAAGCCAGGACTGTGGTGGGTGGTGGCTCAGTGCCTTAGCCTGGAATGTCATCTGCTGTGACATTGTCCTGCCAGGGTGGCATGCTGCTGGCAGCCCTGTTCTTCCACTTGCATTTGAACTCAGGTTTGTGACTGACTACATCTGGTCGGTGGAGAAGGAAAAATATCAAATGACTGAGAATGGCTGATGGGCTCTGCCGTGTTGGTGGAGGGGCTTCTCTTCCAATTTACTCTGTTCCCTCCCTTATTTTTAGTTCATGTGCGGTAGATCTTCCCTGGGCAGATCCTGCACTGCATGAACCTTTCCCTTCTTTCTATTGGTACCACTTCTGTAAGACTGCCCCTCCTGGAAATCCATCTTGGGTACTTTACTCTGTGTTAGCAGAGGCATGTCACAACACATCACTTGTGTTAGGGACTTCCCTGTGTTTTTCTTCTGCCTGTAATGCACAAAGACCTTCTCTGAGGTTTGGTGGCACTGGATTTGTGAGCTGGTGACATTGCCTGCGCTAACTGAAGTCTCCAACGGCATTGCTTCCCACAGTGTTGGGGAACTTCCACCCTGCAGCTCCGGCTGTGGTTGTGCCAGCTTTGATGCTTCAGGGTGTCTCTGCCTGCTGGGGCTGTGCTGTCTCCGCTTCCAGAACACTGGAGAGATTTCTATTCACTCACAAATCCCCTGATGTCCCGGTGCCTTTTTGACACAGAGTTTAAGGTTGACCTGTACAAAGCTGCCTTGCTTTGACTGAGCTAGTTTGGGCACCCATCTCTCTGCAAATTTGCCCTACCTGCAGGTCACCCATGGACACAATCTGAAACCCTCAGTCATGGCTTTAACCGGGTGGCTCTTTCCC
>NW_010100345.1:37464-92088 GCF_000699245.1 Pterocles gutturalis
TCTGCAAGTTTTAGGATAACAATTTATCTTGCCGTGGTGACTGTACAGGAACCATATGCACGTCATTTTCCATTGTCATGTTTTTCTCTGCACCACCCACAGACCTTTCTTTGCAGCTATCTTTCTCTTCTGCTTTTTATCTCTGCATATTCTCTTGGATGTGTTTTGCTTTTTTTTCTCTTATTTCCTTTGCTGGGCTGTGGAATATTGCTGAGCCTGTTTCCCTTGCCCAGCAAGCCTGCCCCTAGGTGCCCTTTCTCAGACAAGATCCCTCTTTCCATTCTGTAGTGAACAAACAGCTCTGAAGGCTGGATTATTACAGGTCAGGTGCTTTGTGAATTTCAGCCATTAAAAAAAATCTGTTGTTTTCCAGGCTCACAACTGGACATTATTTTCCTGAATCACAACTGTTGATAAGGTGCTGCTCGTCGATGGTGATTTCTGGCAGACACAAAGCCTTTCCTATCCCTACCTGTCACTTCTGCAGGTGGGGTGCTGCAGGGGTTTTCCAGAGCTGATAGCAGCATATGCACGTGCAGCCTTTGCCTGTTTCTCCTTGTAACGCTGCTGCTCTGGCTTCACGACCCTCTCCCAGCCAGCCTCGCTGCAGTTCGGCTGTCTCCCCGTTGTGCTCTGAAGAATGCCCAGTGCTTCCTTTCTCATACTGAAAGGCTTGGGGCCTGGAAGATGGTGTGCTGCTGTGCACGGTGTTTTCTGGATGCCATTTGTTACTGCTTGCCTTGGTGGATTTCTTGGCTCTGACTGCCTGTGCCAGTGGGAGCCAGCTTGTCTCTGTGTTCCTGCTGGAGGAACAGAGAAGCAGGGGAGCGGCAGAGAAGCAGGCCAGAGAAGCAGGGGAGCGGCGTGGCACGGCTGTCTGCACTCCTCTCCGTGCTTTTAGCCAGTTCTGCTCTTGGGATGATGTGACTGCATGCATGTGGCTCTGGACCCACTCACTAAGCCCTGCTGAGGGGGCAGAAGGCGTTTGCTTGTCTATGGGTGCCAGGCTAGGAGAGTCTCCCTGCTTGTGCCTGGTGCTTGCCACAGCAAGCTTGTGGTAGCCCAGCACACAGCACAAACCCATGCTTCCCTCCTTACCTCCTGCTCCGTGTCCTCCAATGCTGCCTGGAAGTACAAGTCCCGTCCAGTCTCTACTGTCACAGATATTGCCTTTATTGCCTGAGCATCCTGATGGTCCATGTGGTAGCTGCCTCGCCCAGACAGTGCTGCTCTGATCTCTCACCAGCCTCCTGCTGTTCTGGAACAAGTGTCCAAAGCAAAGGACACGGTGTTTGAGGGGATTGCACTGCCTGAGGTACAGGGAAGGGGCAGTGTTCGTAGCTCACCTGCAGAGGACAAGGGGATGAAGATGCTCAGATGGCAGGTGAACATGTGGGAAGTGATGGGAGCTGCGTCTGGGAGATTTGGACCTTGGGGGAGAGAGAAAATAGCAAAGAAAAATGCACATTTTTTGGATGGCTGAGATGTTGCCGACACCCTGTCACCCATCCCTGTGTGAGTGCATGTGTGCGGGGAGTGTATGTGAGAGAAAGAGAAGCTCAGGAATAATTAGCTCATGAGTATTTCCTGCTCTCCAGGCTAAAGGCCGTTACCTCGTGCAGCCTCACAGACACAGCTCTGCTCTCGCAGGCATCCTGAACCCATCCCCTGCCAAACCCCAGCTGCCATTCCTGTGTGATTGAGGGAAACAAGCCCTTTCCTTTCCCTTGCCTTCAAACAAGGGTGAGAGGCCTTGGCTGATGCAAAAATAAACATGAACCACGATCAGGACAAAGGCAAGTCGCTGCGCCAGCCGCTGCTGTAAACAGTGCCTTTCCTCCCCTCCCCAGGCACCGGGCTTTCCTGGAGGTCCCCTCTGGCCCCTGCCAGCCTGGATGTTCTCCCTGCATCTGGCTTCCCTATTTGCTTTGGTGTCACTTTCCAAACAGCCCACAGCTGGGCTGATGTGCAGAGCAGTGCTGTCCGGTGTCGGTGTGAAAGGAAGGGGATGGAGGCAGCAGAGGAGGGGACCTGGGGTCACTCTTCACTCCTGGGAGCTGTGGGGATTTGAAGAATTGCTCTGGCGTTCATCCACCTGCTACTGCACCCTTCCTGGACACCCTGCTCTCGGGGCCTGGGAGCAAAGCCCATCTGTACCTGCTGGTGTGGTGAACTGTCTGGGAGGCACACGCTGAGCTGTTCAGCTCACTGGTGGCCCATCTGCACCGGGCTTTGGAGCAGATAATGTTCCTGCTCCCTCCCATCTTGCTCACAAGCAGCAGAAGAGGAGGAAAGGATGGTACATGGAGAGAGATGCTGGCCTGAAATCGAGTGCAGCATGGAACATCTTTAGTGGGGAGATGCTTTGCAGCCCTCCTTTGGGCTGGAGGATCCCTTGGTCAGCTCTCCAGTGGTGTTCCAGTGGAGGAAACATGCAGCACAAGCTACTTCCAGAAGGCTGCAGGTAGCTGCCCTCAGTGTCACCCTGTATCTGGGTGTTGGCACCTGCCTAGGATAGGGGATGAGATGGCAAGCAGGGTGCCAGCGTGGTGAATGACAGGGGACAGAGCTGTCGGTGACCACCTCATTGCCTGGGACTTCTTGGAGTGAGACAAGTTGTCTGATCTCAGCTCTGCAGAGACGAGCTAACACCCAACTCACCTGAGAATGTGGCACACTGCCAGCCTTGTTGTTCCTTTGTCTTCTAAGAAGCATTAATGAAGCTGGATTTACTTGGCTAAGGGACACCTTGAGGCAAGACATGTCCAGGGTAGCTGTGTATGCATTGCTTCTTGTACAATGGACTGTAATGTCCATCCCATATCGGGATGCATGCTGTAATCTATGCATACTTGTGTGCTAATATCGATAGACATGGGCTTTGTTATGGATCTGAAAGCAGCAGGCACTGAACTGCAGCCCAAAACATGGTACAGCTGCTTCAGGAGATGTTCTTCAGGTGGGCAGACTCCTATCTGCTGGGGGCACCGCACGTGCAGACCGTGCATCACACTGTGACTGATGCACCATGTTTCCTTGCTGCAAGGGGGAGTTTTCAAAGGTCTTGAAAGCGTGTGGTGCTCCAGCAACCACTGGATTACAGCCTCAGCTATTTCCCTCATAGCACCTTTTAAAATCTCAATCTTTTCTCATTATTCAAGTTTTTATCAACATGAATTCTGAAAGTTATCATTCTGGGCTCCCCAGGACACTAACACAATGTCCCTTGTTGGCCCTAGGTCTCCTGGTTTAGCTTTTTTAAAAAAATCCAGTCCTGATTTTGAAAGCCTGCAAGTGATAGTGAATCACTCCATCCCTGTGCATGCTGCTCTGCTATTTAATTACTTACTCTGCTTCCTATTCTGAATTTGTCTAATTTCAGTGTCCAGGCTCTGGATCTGTTACTCACTTGAAGACCTTCTTATCATCACAAAGCTTTTTCTGAGATGGCATTTATAGTCTGTAATCAAGTTACCCATCTGTCTTCTCGTTTTCAAAGAAAATAGATTGAGTTTCTTTAATCTGCTACCGCAAGTCCAGGTTGCCAGACCCTTTTTATTTTCTTATACGTAGAGTGCACCTTGGCATGCGTTGTAAGTATCATATATGTGCCAAGGAAGCTTTTTAAGGAGAGGAGAGGGAACTCTCCAAAACTGGCTGAATTTTGCAGTTCAGATTGGCATTGCACTTGCTGGTTTTGATACTGGTCCCATATATTAAGAAATGTGTTTGATCTTCGGTTCCACAGATTAATAAACATGACCCTTTTCTGGCTGCCTTTAGTTAGGCAAGATGATGCGGGTCGCACACAGGGTGGGCAGCCAGCATCTCCTTCAGGTGCTCTCTGTGGGTGGGAGTGTTGCTGGGTGTGCTGGGAAGAGCTGGCTGAGGATGTGGGGCTGGGGGTACAGGGGTGGCAGCGGAGGAGGAACAGGGTACGGGGGGAGCCTTGCTGCTGGAGACATACATGGGGAGGGTTTTGGAGGGTGAAGGACAGTCTGGACACTGTTTTGTTGGTGCTTGTTCTATGACAGATTGGCCACACCAGGCTCATAGGGCTGCGATTGCAGCTCCCAGGGACGTGCCATGAGAAGCCACAAACTCGTTATCATGACCTGTGAATGAGCCTGGCCATGACTGTGCTTCCCACCCCCGTAGATTCATCAGCTCTCGGCTGTTTGAGACTGCCAAAGAAATAATGAAATAGATTTTAAACCTAATCTGGGAAGTTTGAGCCTGCAGGAGGAGGTTTCCCCCAGCCCCTCGGTTGGTGTGCCTGCTGCCGGAGCTGTGCTGAGCTGTCTGTGCTGGAGCCACCTCCACCAGAGCTGCCTCTCTCCCCACCGCGATGGACAAGAGCTGTGGGAGCAGCACAAGCGATACTGGGGCATTTGCTTACTTGGTTCATCATGAAACGAAATGTTTCAGACAGGTAGGTCCCGGGATAGCCCTCTGATTCGTTTGTTCTCTGCCATGGGATCCATACAGAAAGCATTGCTCTGAGGACGCTATTCTGCATTTTTAGGGTGACGGCAGGCTTTCATGGGAAGGCTGGGGTCTGCACCCAGGGGGTTACCCAGGGGATGGGGCTGTGAAGGACAGCACCTAAAACTCAGAGGCTGCCTGGGAAAAACAGGAGCCGGTGCTGGCAGGTGGAAAGGCTGGACGTGGCAGGGCAGAAAGCAGTTTCCATGGCAAGGAGCACTGGCTGCTCCGATGCAGGGCTGTGCTGGGTTGCCCTGGACCTCTTCCAGAGAGAAGCCCAAGCTGGAGCCTGTAGAAATCATGGCCATCCCCTGGAGCTGCTTTAGATACAGGCATACATCAGCTGAATTTGTTAATTCAGTTTTAGTAAGATAATAATTGCATGTTTTTAAAAAAAACAATAGATTTTAAAAAATTACTGATATTCAGTGACTTCCCAGGAGACAGGGATTGATTTCCTGCTCATCAGCCAATCTTTAATTATTATTATGCATCGTTGTATTTAGTTTCATAAACAAAAGGCAATGAAAACCCAAGAGATTAACATTAGATACCTGTAAATTAATTTATGTATAATAGCTTTATTAGCTCAAAGCCTGGAACATTCCAGAAGAGTTTTAGCCCATGTCCTCGAGATATGAGTGCTCATGATAGCTCTCTGACAGCTTTAGCAAAGTATGTGTCACGCTGCCTCAAACAGAGGCAGGCTCCAGAGAAGCTCCCGATCCTCTCCCACCCTTCCGCTGGGCGTTGGGGAGGCAGAAGCACCTGAGTACTCAAGTGCCTTGAGTCTCTATTGAGGCGTTCGCGATTCTCACTTTTAAAAGTGCTCTCATTACAATGTATATTAGCACACTCTCTCGGAAAGCTTGCCCCACGCCTGCTGCTTTGCAGGGCGCCCGAGGGGAATGCCACGCTGAAGCACTCGGTGGCCCTGTCATTTCTTGTGCATGTCACAGCTTCATCATATGTCTCATTAGTTAATTAGAGGACAGAAGAACAAGTGGCAGAAGTCAGAGAAGCCCTACAAAACGTGTGTGAAAATGTCAAATGAGCAAAGCAAAGGTGCTGCCCTTTGTGAAAGCCACACTTTGAGCATCTTGTTCCTGTCATTCAGGATGAACATGGAGCACAGGCGGATGCTTGTGCCATGCCAGGACAGCTCTGTTAGTGGAAAAATGCACTTAGCACAGTGCCTGGCTGCTGCACCATGCCCAGAGGGCACCTTCTGTCCCAGGGTGACCATCAGCAGCCTGCCATGGCCCCAGCTTTCAGCAGGGCCCCTCCTCACTGCAGAGCAGAGCAAAGGGAGCATCTCCAAAGAGTGTCCCGTGCTGGCACACCCCGGCTGCCCGGGGGCTATCCTCCAGCCTTCGAGAGTGATTTCCAGCATTACACCATTTTTACAGCACTGGAGCTGGGTTACGCTGCCCTGGGGAAGCCAAGATGCCTGTTAGTGATGTGGTGGGGGATGGCTGCTCTGCTCCTGTTTGCCTCTCTGCCAGCCTGATCTCTTCCATTAATTTATTTACCGAACAACTGGCATCTCTCCAGCTCTGCAGCAGTGCTCTCCCAGCCCCGTACCACCACCAGGCAGGGAAGCACCAACTCTCAGCCCCGCTGGCACCGGGGGAGGACTTGAGGAGGTCCTCAGGCTCTGCCCAAGGAGAAGAGCAGGCAGCACTGAATTTGCCTCTGACAAAATAATTTCAAAAAGTGAAAGAACTTGCTGTAGATCTTCTGCCAGTGCTCTCCTTTTGCAGCCCATGCCACGGGCAGTGTATGTTGGTGCTGTCCCAGGCTCGCAGGGGACGTGGGAAGGCAGGAGCAAGTCCTGCATTGCAAAATGCATACAGTGCTTTCTGGAATTTGCTTTGCCGTGTGTCCTGCAATATTGATTTTTAAAACCCCTCTGCTGGTTATTTAGTTCTGAAATCAAGCAGTGTGCCTGGGAGCTCTAAATTTCACGGAGTATATTGTACCTTACTAATTTTATGGCCAGCATTGCCTTTCATCTTGGCTTGCTATTAATTTAACAGCAAATCTCTGTGTTTGTCAGGTTTGATTCCTGGGGTTCCATATAATTTCATTTGTAAATTGATTTGTGCTTTCTAATACTTCAATAAACCCATTTGGTATAAACACAGCTCTTCATTTCCCTGCAAGTACGTGGTGAACAAGCAGAAGCTGAGCACAAAAACAGACATTTAACCAACAAGTATAAAAAGGAAGGGCAGCAGGAACAGGGTGGTCAGACCAGCACTGTGCTGACAGCCTCTGAACAAGGTGCAGATTACAGTGCGAACTAACCGGTGTTTTTATCTTCAGGGAGGACCCACCGAATGCAATACCCTGCTGATTTGCTTTCTTCTGTGTGCAGGTGAGAGATTTTGGTCACTGTTGACCACCCCCAGCTCCCTGGGTGTGCATTGCCCGAGCTCCCCTGCTGTTTCCCAGCCCTGGCACCTCTCTGGGCATGCAGCACGGTGGAGAGAGTGAGTGGGTGGTTGATTGGGCACCAAGGGAAACCAAGCAAAAACTGGGAGTGAGCTTGGTGACTTGTCTCTGGGAGGTCACCAGGGCTTCCCCCTCTTTCTCCCTGCTGCATGTATCTGTATTGTTTGTGCTTATCCTCTCCATCTTCTCCTCGTGCCTGATTTCCAGCCTCATCAGCTCTCACCATCCTCAGTTGTGGATTGAGACCCCAGGTGCCACTGCCAATGCAGCAGGAGAGGACAAGCACAGGTAATTTTCACTTCTTTTTTTGCAAGCAACTTTTCCTCTATGTTATCCTGCACAATCCCAAGGCCACAGCATCTCTCATCGTTCTCGCCCTGCCCACATTTCTCACGGGGAGACGGGCTGCAGGCTGAGGCTCAGCCAGATGGCTGTGCAGCCACTGTGGCATGTTCAGTGCACAAACGGCTCTTGAAAGCCTGCAGTAACTACTAATTAAATTAATTTGATAGCTGACTTCCCAGCTCTAGGTGGTGGGTGGTTCACAACAGGGCTCTTGTTAGCAGCATCGGCTCAGACACCTTTTTCAGGCTGGGCACCACATGGACACTGATGAACACAGCAGAGAGCCCCGACATTCTCAGCCAGGAGAGGGGCTGTGCCCAGGGACATGCCCACAGGTACCTGCCCAGCATCCTGGCAGGAGAAGGGGCTGGAGCAGAGCACTGCGTGATCGACAGATCTCCAGCTGAATCCCTGGGCCAGAACCCCTGCCTGGTGGCAGGTGACCAGTGCCAGTGAACCCCTGGCAACATGGGCCAGCTGCTGCAAAGCCATGGGGCTGACGACCCTGGTGTGCCAACACACCACCACCTTCCTGGGAAGGACCAGGGGGAGGTGGACAACCATTTGGGAGGCTTTTAGCCTCCCAAACACTGAAGGTGTTGACATTCCCATGTGTTTATCTTCTGTGCTGTCTAAGCAAAGGAACTTGCCAGGAGAGCATCAGGTTTTGCTGACTGCATTGCTCAGGACTTTGGTATATGGGATGCAACACAGAGCCTGCATGAGCAGCACCTGCAGGAAAAGCAGGGCAGCACCCTAACCAGAGCACCAAGGGCTGGGGGTAAACATTCTGAAAGCTAGGAGGATCTGGGGGATGTGGGGAAATGCCCGGATATGTGGGGCTATGCTGCATCTGCAATAAGGTAGGAGAAGAAAGGAAAATTGCAGAATACTGAACTACAGGCAATGTGAAACCACCTTTATAAGCTTCTTTTTAGTGTGCTAATTGATAGACCTCCTTTTGTTTCTGTGAAGTGAGACTTTATTATCTCCCTTGACAATCAGCAAAATGCAGTTTTTGTAAACATTCTCCTTTTGTCACTTATTTTATAACCCGTAAGCCAGCATAGAGGCACACACTTCAATTACTCTATTCACTTTCTCTTTGAAGCTGTGTTTCATTTCTTTTTCTCCCCAGTTAATGAAGCTTACTTGTATGTCTGCAGATGGCGAGATTAGAGAGCTAGAAAAGTTTTATTTCAAATAGCTGCCAATTGTCATTTAGACTTTTGTTATTTTTTTGTCCTCCCAGATCAATACTGTTCCTAACTATTTCAGATTGGAGAAAAGTCATTCAAATATTCTCTTTTCACAAAAGATACATGATTAGACCACTAGTTCTAAGTCACCAATAATTTTTATGTTAACTATTTGTCTGAAGGCACTTTCTCTTTCATTTCTGATACCTTTTTTCAGAAACAGAAACACTGGGAAGTGCTAGCTAAATTCATACTTGACTTCTTGTACTGTAACATGTTGGCTAATTTTGAAGGGGAAAGCATTTGGGAAAATACAGATAAAGAATCTGAAAACTAGTATAAAAAGTGAGCCCATGTCAATCCTCAGAAATAAGCCAAGATGCTTTCTGAGGGGTTTTTTTTGCACAAATCCATCTTCACTCTCTGCAGCAGGCACTGACAGTGACTGGCTCAGAGATGTGTCTGTGGGAGAATGCAATTGCCCAAGCTGCACCAAGTTAATGATGTCAAGTAATAATTTATTTATTTATTTTACTCTTTTCATCAGGCAACATGTATTTTTCAGTTTTGGGGGCTTTTTTCCCCAAGTCTGAAATGCCAAGGGGGAAGAACTGTGCAGAGAAATGGAAATCAAAGAAATCACAGAAGTCGGGACAGAAAACGGTTGTCTCCAGTCCCATGTACTGTGAAGCAGCAAGGTAACCCCTCAGCTGTGCACCACATTAAAGAGGGAAGGGATCTGGCGACTGTGGTGGAAAACTCTTGGAAATCATCAGCAGCTCTGAGCTGTTCACATCATGGGACCTTGAGCAGCAGCAGCTGCTGGTACCTGCATCCATGGGGTGCAGGCAGGGAGCGCTGCTGGTTGGGCAGAAAATGGCCTCCTGCATATTTTCAGTGCATTTTATCTCCCTTTTGGTTATCCCATAGCTGAACCACCTCCCTGTGGATGGCGGGAGATGCTTCTGCAGCCCGGGGAGCAATAGCGATGGTGCCTGTTGAGCTCTGCCAGTGGGGCCGGGGGCTGGGGTGGTGGCTGAGCCACACTTTCCTTCCAGCAGCACCGAGGTGAGCTCTTCCTCTCGTTGCTCACCCGCATCTGCCCTCTGTTCTGGCATCTCTTTGTCTACTTACCTGTATTTCCAAAAAAACTTTCACAAAAGCTGCCCCGTGGGTATGAGGCGCTGGCAGGCTTAACACCCTTTGAATTAGACACTGAAGCCATAAGGCACAGTGAAGCCAAAGAGAAGCTAAACAGAGAAGGAAGCTCAAGTAGCTGCTTTAACAAAATGGCTCATTTTTCTTTGAAATTAATTGGCTGACTCCTGACAAAACCTATTATTAAAAGAGCACCTTCGCCTGTTAATCATCAGAGTTGTTTGTAAAGTGCTCCCAGAAACTGGAAATCATACCCTCTCCTGCAGCTCTTTTGTTCATTTCCATCTGGGGGAAATTCATGAGAATTCATTAAAAAATTATTGGCACCCCAGAGCCAAAGGCAACAGGCCTCTTAAAATGTCCAAAAAACCCCTGCTCTAATGCATAACTGCTGTCAAATTGCCAGGCAAAAGGGAAAAATAAGACAGCAAACAAAACTAAACAAAAACTTCAGCAGTTGCCTGTTAAGCGGGGGTGGCAATTATGTGTTCTGTGATTCACACACCAACACCCACTCACCACTGCACTCTCTACCAAGTGATTCAGGGCATATAGCATCACTCTGATGCCCTGGGACTTTCCTTTTGTCAGTGAAAAGATAAAAGCTGAAGGCAGTTGGGACACTCTAAACCTGGAAATACAACTTAAATTTTGAGAGTAAACTTACCATCTTGTTCATTGCCCAGTCCCACCAGGACAAGTCAGCAGGTCAAAGTCTGCTTTGAGTTGTCTACGTGCCACCATGAGGCTGGCAGCAGGTCCAGACGATGTAACTGCCTGATCTTGGGAGCTGAGCCTGGATGAGGACAGGGAGCATCATCTGGTGTGAACGTGACATCTGTTATCAGCTAGACAGGCAGCAAGAAGAGGAATGGAAAACAACCTGTGCATTGGGTTCACCTACACCATGGCACAGCTTGGGTCTACATTCAGCAGAGAAGAGCCTCCTACACAGTTTCAGTGCATTTGTCCTCCCTGCATTCAGCTAACAGGCTGTGGGGACCTTGCCCCACAGGCCATGTCCTCTGCCACCCCCCCAGCGTACAGGCCATGGCAGGAGTGGGCTTCACAGGGTTCGGGCTGCACTTGTAACGGCTGCATCAATATCCATCTCTTTGTAAACATAAACTGCCACTGCTGCTCAGAGTCACTTCAGATTATTCATATCGATTCAGCATTGTTAATGATTAAATACAATGTTCTTCAAAGCCTGCATTTAACAGGAAAGCTTGATTGGATTTACCGTTTTGAGGTTGGGTGGGTTGTTTTCAGTTATGTTGCTCGTCTTTGTCTTTTTTTTTTTTTTTCCCCTTGTGGAACATTGTGTCATTTTGCAAATGCAGAATTACCCTCTTGCCTTTTAATAAAAACTTCCATCTCTGAAGAATTCATATCCTCCTGCTTAATCAGACAACTAATCTATTGTACACCCCCACCGTCATCTCCGGGGCACTCTCCCCCTCCAGCCGTCACACACAGAGCAGCTCCTGCACATCCAGCAGCCTGAGCCAACCATCCCCAGAAGCTGGAGGACAGGGGACAGCACAGGTCCCAGTGAAGGCAGATCACAAACTACCTGTCTGCAGATGGCATCCCTAAGGCTCCCTCGGATAGGGAGAATAACAATTACAAAATCTGGTGCTTGTCCTGGAGAGGACTTCATGCCTTTACAGAGGAAGTTAAAAGACAAAATGCAGAATGAGGTGATTTAGTTGATGTTCCCAACATCCTCTTGGCAGTGCTGGGAAGAAATCCCCAAAACCCCAGTGCAATGCACTGTGCAGGTTTGCCTTCCGATAGCTCATCAGGAGCCTATCCGTCCAAACACTGTCCATCTGTCATGGAGTCCCAGCATCTGTAGGAAATGTGCAGACTTAAATCTGAAGGTGGAACATGTTTGTGTGTAGGACCAGCAGGATGCAATCGCTGCACATATCTGGGGCATTAGCTATAGGTGAACTGGGGCAGTTTTACCGAGAGCTGTCATTGTGTTTATTTCTTAAGCAAGACAGCACGTGAGAGCTCAACCACAAAAGTTAAGACAGGAGAAAAAAAGGAGAGAACACAACAGTGAAACTGCTGAGTTGCTACTAGTTAGTGACAGTTTAAAAAGATGTGAAAACAAAGACTCAGGGGAAAAATGTCCTGACCTGACAAAGCACAGAAACCCTGTGAGAAGCAGCAGACAAAAGGCAGACTGCAACTCAGCCGCATCTGCCCATCGCAGGCAGCGGCAGAGACCAGCATTTCCCGGGGCTGCCTGATCGGGAGGGACTGGTGCCGTGCCTGCACTGGGACGAGGACATGCCACACGCTTGTCCCAGCTCAACGCTACGTGCGTTAGCGCCGAGATGATTGCTGCGGACGCGTGGGCATGGTTCTGCTCTCAAGTCTCTGTGCCTGAGAGAACATGGACAAATGAAAGTGACCCAGAGGTCCGGGGTTACGTCTGGTTAGACTCAACGAGATGAAATCCATTTTGGGATCTCTAATGGCCCTTGCTCGGCAGTGTCACACAGGAGCCAGGACATTAAGGGCACCTGCCAGGGCTATTTCAGGAAACAGAGGCCTCCTGCTTGTGCCCCGCTCCCTCTGCACTGAGCTTGGGTCCTGTCAAATGAGGTCTGCTGGAGCAGCGCACACAGAAAGTTGGGGGTTCAGTGGAAAGCCTGGATGAGAAAGTGTCTTTCTGAGCCCCTCATATCACACACAGCCTGGGCACTGTGGATTTATTTTTGGCATCCTCTGGGCAACTTCCACCTGCACACCTGGAGCTTTACCCATCCCCAGGGACAGGATGAGGTTTAAGGCTTCTCCTGGAGAGCTGCCTTGTGAAGCTGAGCTGTTATCTTCTCACCTTTTCTCTTCTTAATTACTGCTATAGGTTATGGCTCCTCTGGTTTTGAGCAGCATGAACTAAGCGGACCTCAGACACCTCTACGTGGGCAGTTGGGCTTTGGCTCCAGCACAGCCTGCCCATACAGAGCCAGGGCTGGTTGGGAGCACTGCAGATGCAAGTTTGCTTGATCCAGGACAATGTGGGGAAAAACACATAAGAGAGAAAAAAACAGAGACTACAAGGCAAACTTGTTAAGTGCTCTGTAAGCAAAAGCAGGAGGCATCTTTCCAGCTCAAGAAAGATCCTGCTGCGATTTGTGCGCAAAATGAACTCCTGGTGAAGGAAAGTAGGTGTACAATTTCTCATCAAATGAGTGGATCAGGCAGCCAAGAACACACTCTTCAAGATTATGTTGCAGTTAATTCAATTTAATATGAGAGCCTCTTTTTTGTTCTTGTCCCATTATCTCTTCCAAGGCTTCAGCAGATTCAAATTTTTCTCTCTAGAAATTCTGCTTCCCAGCACAGTGGAAGTCACCATTTAATTTAGGAGATGCCTGACCAGCAAAGTTAACCCTGAATACTGTCACAGCCACGCCATGAGCTGGGTTTGGGTATATTATCAGAGTTTTGGTTTCAGCCTTTATTATTGTAATTGCAAATTCTGGCTTTTTCTTCTTCTCACCAATACAGGGAAGATGCTCCAGGGAGTTTTGCATGCCAAGGAGTGGGATTTTTCAAAACCACTAATGGTTTTGGATAGGGAGCTCAAGACCACAGCCAGTCACACACTGATGATTCAGTAACAAACCTACTCCCAGACACGGCTTGATTGCTGAGGGAACTGATGGAGTCCTGCCTACCAGCAAGTGCACCTCCAGTCACCTTGCATGGTTCTGCTGAGCCTGGTTTTCAGCTCTCTTTAAAGGCATCTGGAGATGAACAGGCAATAAAAACACCCATAAATCCCAAGGCAAAAAAAATAAAGTCTGATTTTGTGCCAAACAGTAGACTCCCATACTTGCACTAGTGAAGTCCTCCCAGTTTCTCCCACCCCACTTTCTTTCCCCTCTCTTAGCTTACCTTCTCTGGAAGGCTGAGGAAGGCCAGAGCAACCAGCACAGCCAGGGCGAGCTCCACAGACATCAGCAGGAGATACATTCCCGTAACATCCCCTACTCCAGACATGCAAGAAGCAAAGACAACACCCTGCTTCTCAGATCACCTTCCCCCTATCCCTACAGCACTCCCCTCCCTCAGGCCTTTGCCTCTGAGCTGGATTTAAGAGCTTCCCCCGTTAGCACTTCTACCCACCTGCAGAACTACTTTAGAAAACAGAGCACTAGCTCCTGTTTCCTCCACAGCATACCCACAAAACTTAGGGCTGTAGATTAAAGCCAGCTGTGGAGAATTTAAAGACTCATCTGTGCGTGAGCAGCTGCTGGCAGCAACAGAGGGAAGGCAGGCCTGCTTGCCCAGGTACAAAGCCTTCATCTGCTTCTGATGCTACCTGATTGGGGAGCTGCTAGATGACCTGAGCTGTAGGGTTATAGGTGAGGAAGGCTGTTCTTCTCTGTTTTTTGCCAGAGCTGCTCCTACCTGTCTCTCTGCTGGGCATCCCTGATGACCCACGCGTTCCTCCCAGGCTGCTGGTGACCCTGTGCTCCTGGGGAGCTGCTCTCTAACCAGCTGGCTGCAGGCAGGACAAGGCTGAGCTCTGTGGCTGGGGTGCTTGCTGTGTTCTGCAAACTGCACTGTGTAGTCAGGCAGGAGGTACTGGCTCTCTTCTGACCCTTCTTCTGGGTGTCACATGCTAACCTAATCATTAGGCATCTTTGTGGCTGGTGTTGCTTCAGGAATAGGTCCCTCCTGAGACTTCTGCTTGGAGAGGTCTGTCCCCATCCCACCTGCTGTGGAGGAGTCCTTGGTGAGCCCCTGTCACAGGGGAGTGACCACTTACATCAACTTAATTGGTGTCACACGCTAACCTAATCATTAGGCATCTTTGTGTTGCTTCAGGAATAGGTCCCTCCTGAGACTTCTGCTTGGAGAGGTCTGTCCCCATCCCACCTGCTGTGGAGGAGTCCTTGGTGAGCCCCTGTCACAGGGGAGTGACCACTTACATCAACTTAATTTAATTATGGGGAGGTTTGAAAGACCTGTGGTTCAGTTCCTAATGTAGTAACTGATCCTTTAGCTTATAAATTCTGTTGCATCAGCAGAAGCATTTTGTGTTGCTGAATGCTGCACTAATCACTAAAAGACAGGAATATATCTTCCTCTGAAATTTATCCCTGCACTTGAGCAGGGAATACAGACACATCTAGACTCTCTCTATCCAGGACTGGAAGGAAATGTCACACTTGGAACTCCTGTTGTTTTTCCTTGCTTTGGCTTTGAAACTGTTGAGAGTTGAAGGAAATGGAAGAAAATGGGGAGATCCATACAGGTGAAGCTTGAGCCCTGTCCATCTGTTCCTGGCAGAAAGCAGCAGGGCTCTTTGCTGGGTATCCTGGCTCTCTGCATGTACTGCCCCAGCTGTGGGTGGGTGGGGAGGGCTGAGCACGGGGCTGTAACCCCCTGCTACCTGCCCCAGGCACAGGAGGGACCAGGTTGCAGCAGATGAAGGTTACAGGCAGGCGTGAAGGGCACTTCTGTCATCAGCCAGACATCTGCCTGCAGTCGGACAGAGTCAGGGAGCCTCCTCCAGCAGGCGCTGCCCTGGAGAGATTAACCCCAAAAAGGGGATGGAAAAACAGCCTGGACATCAACCTGCATTCCCTGCTAGCGACTCTGGAGGGAAATTCAGCTGCAGGTGCAGGGCTCGGTGAGTCAGGCTCCTTTTTCTCCCCTCTAATAACACCACCCTGAGAAGAGTCCCTGGGAGCTGAGACTGGGTTACGTGAGGTCACGGGGGAGCCTGAGTAGGGGAAGTTTTCAGGAAAAAGTGGAGTGTTAGGAACTCTGGAGGGCTTGTCTGGGTCTGAGCCCCCTAGGGGCTGGAATGATGTTTGATTGACACCTGTATAAATGAGAAGTGAGATGCAGTTTGGATGTGGCTTATCAAGAAACTCCATCCCAATAAAAAGGCACAAATGTACATATGGGTGCAGCATCCCCAAAAGGGGCACTTAGCCAGCCCTCAGAGCTCCTCTGCAGAAGACACCACATCAGAGTTTTTCTGTTCCAAAAGAAGACAAGCCAGGCAATAAATACTGGAAAAAGCTGTGAAAGATACATTGCTGTTGCAGAAAGAAATCCCTCAGCCTGGCAGAAGCTCTATTTATCTCCCAAAGACTTTAGTCTCAGTGTCTCCCAGGGGAACATTAATGGAGCTCATTAGGAGCTCCCATGACAAACAAACCTTTGTCACATGCCAAAAGGACAGGCAAGTCTGCCAGCTCACTGGTCACCCCCTAGAGACATGAGGGGATGCTTCATGCTGTAAATACCATGCCGGGGACAACATGACAGTGCCACTGAGGAGACCCATCTGTGCAGGGGCTGTACAGCAGGGCTGCTACGGAAGATAAGACCCCTTTCCCTTGAGGTGCTGTGAGCCTGCCACCCACCTCCCTGTCTGAGGAAGAACTGCAGATGGCAGCCATGCTCCCAGGGCTCCATCTGTGCTCTGCATCCAGAGGAGGCACCGCGGGTCTGGGCTGATGCTGGCGCGTTCATCTTGTCCTCACCTTGTTACTCACCTGGCTGCTGTGGATGGTCCCCAGCTCTGAGCTGTGCTAATCTCAACACCCACTTGATGGAGTCGCCTTTGATGAAGACCTGGAATGACAGCTGCCACTTGTCCCATCAGGCCTGGTCCTGCTCCCTTGCCCACTTGGTGCCACTGTTCATGGGACACCATCTTCCTATGGTAGGGTCACAGTCCTGTCGGGTTAAATTACTCAGCTATTGACTCCATTCATTAGTCAGATATTGACACATCATGCTAAAGAAAATGAGAAGCACTGCTACAGTGACTGCTTTATTGCTCAAGTCTGTTAAAAGAAAGCTGCTTCCCATTTGCTTCTCCCCAAAAAGCTGAATATTCGAAAGGTCAGAAGGATGTCTCAGCATGAATCAGCCAGGAGACATGTATCTAAGATCAAAGGGATTGTCAATCCAATTAACAGCCTGGGTTCCTGCAGCGGCAGGCGTTTTACGTCTAAAATATACTCTACTCAACGTTTCATCTCCAAGTCCAGGTCTCTCTGGAAGTCTTTCCTCTCAAGTATTTTTTCCCCATCTCCCTGCTGTCCCAGACATCCCTCAGCTGCTAGGAGCAGTTCTGTAACCAAGAGTGTAAATTCTCTTTTTTCTCTCCTTCCCCAGAGATACTGTCTGTCTTTTTGTCTGAGGTTAATTAAAACTACCTAATTTTCACATTGCAGCTGCCTGCCCAGATCAGAGAGAGGAAGCTCAGCATGTCGAGCTGTAGCAGAGAGCCAGACCTTTGGTTTCAGACCATAACAGGGCATGAGCTGAGCAACCAGGAGATGAACCTCCCGTCCTCTGCCTGGGGACTGGTCTCTGTGCTGTTGGCTGTACTCAGCACTGCTCTGCAGAGCACTGCCTGCCCTGGCAGGGGGATAGCAGAGCTCTGCCTGACTGCACGTACAGGCACCAGGGCTTGATTGAAGCAAAGCAGGGGGATTAGCACTGGGGAAGCTAGAAGAGATGGGGAAATGTTGTTGGATTTGTACGGGGGCTGCACAAACCCCATCTTTGGGACCCTCCATCAGGCATCTAGTGCTTCAGGAGTGAGCAGTGCCGGCATGCCCGTGGTCCTTGCAGGACTGAATCGCTCTGCCCTGCTGCAGCTGGCCTCTGCCGTCAGCAGAAAGAACCTGCAGCCTGGAAGAAGAGCTCACTCAGAGGGGGTTGAAGTCAGTGCACACCACGTGTAACAACTTCTCAGTGGAAATGAAGATGGGCTATTAACACTGCATCAGTGCCGGCTCCTCGGGGACACCCAGGACACCCACATTAATACCCTATCAGCACATTAGGATTCATGTGGGCATGAGAGAGTCTGCACAGAAGGAATGAATAGTGATGAGGCCATTATTTTATTGGACCTTCTGGAAATGCCGATGATCCCCATGCAGTATTAGCATAGCCAGCAGCGATGTTGCAGGCAGGCCAGGAGGACTCGGTGAGCTGCTGGCACTTCCAGGCAACCAAACCTCTATGGATACAGGCTCCTACGGTCTGAAGCCCTGCCTGATGGGAGCTAGGAAACCACTCTGATGCTGCTGTGGTGCTGCATGGAGGCTCTTATTTGGATAAGAGTGGCTAGCAGGAGAGGAGGACTTGGCACAACGTTTGCACTGAGGCCAATATCCTGCGCCTGATAGTGGCACCTGATGTCCCAGAGGAAGACGGGGAATACACAAAGCAAACAAGCCCTGCCCAAATGCACAAGGTTTTCCTGTTCCTCAGCCAAGTTAATAATAGAGCAGGATTCAAACCCAGAGAGCCACGTTGTATTTTAAGCTGATCCCAATTAATTCAGGGGAGCCATTAGGCTGCACACAACAGGCTGGTTCCCTGGCTATGGGAAGGCTGCAGAAAGGCAGTGCTGGTGGAGGAAAGCCCCCCTTGCATTGCTCTCTGATACCCTCGTCTGGCTGAATCTGGAAGCTCAGCTTTCCAATGGACAGGACAAATCAACCCCAAATGGGTCCTCTTCAGCTTTGAGGATAAACACGTGGAGTGTGGGACCAGGAGTGCCTAAGCCGTCATTGGATGGGCAGGAGAGGACACGAAAGTCCTGGAAGACATACCCACAGATAGACGGAGACTCTGTTTCTTCTCACCAGCCATGCAGAAGGCTGCAGGCATCAGCACTGAGCTGGAAAGCTCCTTCTGCAGTCTGTGGTAAAGACATGGAAGTGTGGGTGGGCTTTGAGGAAATACATCCCCCACTAGAAGGAGAAGAGCAAGGGGACAAAACAGCCTTGGAAAGGGAGGTTCTGCTCAGGCAGTTGCTCCATCAGGCAGCTATAGAGTGCTGACCTAAGGGGAACTCACAGCAAAGAAAAAGACTTTAAAAGCATGTTTGCTTCCTTCAAAGCTATCCAGCAAATGGTTTCCTATTAAAAGTAACCTTGGAGATGCAGCCGCCAGGTTGACACGGCGTTGCCCCGGCCGGCTCTGCAGTCCCCAGCTGTGCCCTGGCGATGCTGCTGTGGGTACATTCTGTAATTGTTAATCAGCACTACACAGAGCACAACCACCTCGGGAATCGATGCTTAAATAAGCACGGGGAAGTCTTAGCTAATGAAATGGGTGTTTGTTTCTATTCTAGGGACGGGCTGGTTCACTTGTTCCTGAGAAGCATCCTGGATTTCTCCATATGCTGAAGTCAAAGCATGGCAGTTGTGACTCCTCAGCTCTGCCTCTGCTAAAATCCTTCCCATGACACATTTGCAGCGGCATCTTGCAGGTAAACCCAGCTGCTTCTGTCACCCCACCAGCACTACATTGCTTCAGAGCCATGGGGCTCAGGGTAGCAGGAGTGCTGGCCACTGTTTCTCCTGGTGCGCATCCATTATGCAAGTATGTCTTATGAATTAATTACAAAGAGGAAGAAAATGGAGCCGAAACCAGAACCATGGGCTTCCCCTGAGGTTTCAGGTTATTTGCCTCAGGAGACCTGCTTCGCTTTCAGCCTCCCTGTGCCTGCTTTGTCTGCTCTGCCCAGCCCCACTGCCTTTGTTCACCTCCCTGGTGCCATGTTTTGTCTGTGCCCTTTTGAGCAATCCATTTGGCTGAGGGAAACACACCTCAGCTGCTGGGGGGCCGAGAGGTGGAGTTTACTTTATAATCCGTATGGAAAGAAGCACTGATGAGTCTTCAGGACAAGGACTTGACACAAGCATCTAGTGGGCTAATGGTCCCTCTCCCTGCAGGACCCAAAAAGGGAGGGGAGGCTGCAGGCAGTCAGGGCTCCAGGTGGCAGAAGAGGTGGCATGTTTGTTTGCAGTATGATGGAAACAACACTCTGAAAGCTTTCCAGGGACTTGCCCTGCCAGGGTATCTTTATTAAGGGTGTCAGCTTTAGAGCTCCTCTGGCATCCATGGGTGCCACCACGTGATCTGGCTCCTATCGACAAGCAAATCCTCTCCTGTGAAGTTCCTCTGTTGGCTTTTCTGATCTGTCCAACAACTGTCCCTTTTCAGTCAACTTCCTTCATCCTAAAAAAAGCATCTCTTCTTCCTGCTTCCCCCCTTCAAGCCCCCATCCAGGGGCTGTGTCTCCCTCCTGTATCCAAGCCTGGTGTAGAAGCAGGACACTTTGCTCAGCATTGTGTGGGTTTAGAAGCTTTGGTCTCTGGCCAGCCATCCCAGGATTGCTGCAAACTAGCCATTATTGTCCCCATTGCTGTCGGTGGTGAGTTCTGAGCATCTCCTCTGGACCTGCTCCCTCCATGCCCGAACAGGTCCAGGTTAACCCTTTCTGCCCCAGCTGGGACAGACCTTGTTGCTGAGCTGCTCTGAGCCCTCTCTGTTTGTAACAAGCCTGACTCTCCTGCATTTGGGGAATGCTAATCCTTCCTGCCCTCAAGCACAGTCCAAAAATAGCACCGAGCCCTGGCTGAGCACAGCCTCAACAGCAACAGGTGCTGTCCTGGAGCTGCTGTGGCCATCCAGGCTGCTTGGAGCCCGCCAGCCCCCCAGCGACTGGCAAATGCGGTGTAAGGTCTCGTGCCGTTATCGGGTGGCTCGCTGCCAGGCACATCTGGGATGCATCCGATGCGGGGGTGCAGGCGGCAGCAAGGGAGGGCTCCCCCTCTTCCACCTGTCCTGCCAAAAATCATGCTGTGCCCACCTTCCCACAGGGTGAAGGATATCTGTGCAGCACGAGGGCTTGGTTGCCAAGCGGGATGCTCAGCTTGTTTACCAAAACCATCTGGAGTTTGTACAAGGACCAGCGTGAACTGCAGCCACAGGATGGAGAGATGGAAGTGCCATTTAACTCTGGTTAGCCACAATTTGGGGATCAAAGAATAACATTCCATCAAAACCATATTTTTCTCCAAAAAATGTCATTTCTGATTACACTTTCATAGGGGATCTCTGAAACATGGCAAACTTAGTTTTGGATTGACGCATTCATTTTGCTTTAGTTTTGATGATAAAAGAAAACTGAAGAATTTAATTTCCTCTTCGTTTGCTTTGTCCCTGAATGCACTTGTCTAGATCATGCCAAGGGTGTTCTCATTTTTTCCCTCCCCCTCCTTTGTAGTTTAAAAAAAAAAAATCACAAAACTTCTCCTACTGAAGGAGTGTAGGAGAAAGTGCAACAGCCTGTGGGGTCAGTGCACTCCATTTAGCGTTAGAAAGGGGAAGGGGAAGAATGTGGCAATGGAGATGTGACTTACTTGTTTTTTAAAAAGAAACTTGATTTTTCAAAGATAACAAATATTCCCTTCTTTAAAAAAAAAAACCAAAACAACCAACAGAACCTTCCCAAAAATCTACCTTTGCAAGCCTGGTGCTTGTTGCGCAATTGCTTTCTGGTTCTACAATTTTTGCACATGTTTCTTGCAAGAAGCAGCAGCCGATGCTCCTGCCAGGCTCACGCAGCAGATGCAAACAGGAATGTGCCGTTCCCCAAAGCAGGGCACTGCTGTATCCCCTGGACTGGGAAGGCTGGCATCAGGGGCAAAATGCACCTCTGCCACCAAGCCAGGTTCCCGTTACTGTACCAATGCAGGGCCACTGAAAGGGCTGCAGAAAGCAGAACACTAAGTGGCCAGGATTCATCTGACCAAATGCAGATGTCTCCAGCTGAGCTGCTCCAAAGCGCTTTTGTAATCTTGGTAGAAAAATAGCCTGTCTAGAGAGGGAATTTATCCTAGCACAGGATAGTCATAATTTCCTGATGTTTAGCTGACCTCTGCTTAACCAGGGTATGCACTTCCATGCTCTTTGCTATCCCTGGGATATCTCCTCTGTTGGTCTTTTATTACTTTTATTACTTACCCACTCTTGCCTGTTTAGATCTCGAGCTTTGCAGGACCAGACCCTTTACCCCATGGCTGGTGCGATACCCAGGGCCGTGGAGCTCCCTGCTTCGGTTGCCTGGTTGCTGTTGCAAACACAGTTAATAGTCACCTGAACCCCTGGACACCTGTACAGCCTTTCCATTGGCTTGGGGGGGCTTTGAATGAGGATTAACTCTTAAAAACACGGGCTCCCCGTGCAGGCTGCAGTCACGACTAGCAGCAAAATAGTTAATGGTTAACAACAGCATTAGATATTTTTCTACTCTTTCAGTTTCCAGCCGCAACAGTCTTTAGAGGAGCAGCATCGATAAAGCAGCCTGGTGTTCGTAATGCCCTGATACATTTTGCTGTTATTCTTTGTGTTTTAATTGCCGTAATTTCCATTTCTGTAACACCCCTTCTTCCTGTTTTTCGTTTCCTGCTGTCAGATGACAGCCTGGTCTGTGCAGATTCATGTTTTCATTAAGAATTTCACTGACAGACACGTACAAAAAGAAAAGCAAATAACCCAGCACCCATCACTACCCCAACTGATGAGGCAAAACCATTCCCCTCAGCATCAGGATTTTGCAATTGAAAGTGACCCCTTCTATCAATTTCCATGGAGACCAGAACAGAGCATCTGGGATTTAAATGTTCTCCCATAATAATAAAAATTATGGTAAATTACCATCATGAAGTTATTTAAGCCAACATTTACTGGGATTTGTGCCTATAGAATTGAAAGCGAATGTGTCTGGGAGACCCAGAAATCAGCTGCTGCCTCGCGAAGGCAGAGCGGCGCCGGCTGGGGTCAGGGCGGATGTCACAAGAGGCTCAGCAATAATTCTGGTGCTGTGGCAGAAGCACCCTTTGGAGTGGTGTCAGGCCAGGGAAGCATGACCAGGGAAAGGGACACATCCTCCAGAAAGTATATAAGGCAGGGAAAGTATCTGCTGCTTATGCCCAGCTGTGTGATTTTGAAAAGGATGCTGAGAGATGGAGGACCACTGAATGAGGGGATGTGGCTGGGAGGGACCGTGGCTCTCAGGTTGGTGTGGGAAGCGAGCCACCCTTGAGGGCATGGTCCCCCCAGTCCTTCTCCATCTTCCAGGAAAATCCATGCCCAGAAGCAAGAGGGCACCACAGGAAGGTGTCCTACAAGGGTTGCTGGGGACAGGGAGCCCTGCTTGCGTGGCAGCTAGCAAAACAAACCTAAAAGTTGCAGCTGGAGCAAGCGAACATTTCTTTCCTCCTGTTTTGCTGCTGGCTGCACATGAAAAGCCCCTGACTCCTCTGTAGCCTCTGCTGTTTGCCAGGTAGTGTGAAAGCTGGCCAGATGAGGAGTTTTTATTAACCTGTTTACATTTGCAAGTTATAAGGCATCTCATCTGCTGCAAGAGGTGACAGTGCCAGAACCTCAAATGAACAAATAGGTCAGAAAACAAGAAGCAAAGAGTGAATCTGCCCCTCAGTGAGGGTGGAAAGGGGTCATTTGATTCCTGGAAGGATTAAACTGACTCATAAAATAGCCCCATTCAGACAGCAGCATTTGCGAGCACTGACATCTTCACTTAACAAGGTTCTTTACCAGCCATTTGAGCAAGCGATTTTATATGCTGCTCTCAAGAGGTTTAAGTTGCCATAATTCATGATCATACCTCTAACCATGAAAGGATGAAGAAAAGGTTTATTGCAGTTATGTGCCGCAATAATCTCCTTACAGCTCTTTTCTCTGAATTGCTTTAAAGCTTTAGGAACTTTAGAAATATATTTGGACACATCCTGAGATGTCTGGAGGCGGTGAGGTTGTGTGTGCTCTTGGCAAATAAGGCTCACAATTTATCCAGTCCCAAAACCCAGGCCTGACCCCAGAGCTCAGTAAATCTAGATACAAACTCTGGGAGATGGAGAAAATCCATCTTGTTAGCTTGCTGGAGGCCTGCAGAGGTTCGACAAGCCTCTTTAATGTGGATGGGTAGGTACTTGGGTCTGCTCATGGCTGGCACATAAGTGTCTGAGCCTTAAGTGACTTTGGAAATGTCCTTAGAAAGTGGTGATGAGAGATGCTGAGCTTTTGTGGTTCACGGTCACACTAAAAAGTGGAGGTACGGCACCGTGGAGATCTGCTTGAAATCATGCAGCAGTTCAAGGCTGCCTCTATTCCTTGATAAAAGACACCCCGAATTCCCCTGGTATCTCTGCATGCAGGTCCCACCAGAGGACGGGTCCCCAGGCTGTGAGGACCTGCCCTGTGCGTGCTGCCGAAAGCCCTGAGCTCACCGGCAGCCCAGTGCCAGACTGCTGGCAGACGTGGAGCCCAACCACTGCCTTCAACATCTTTATGTATGAGGGCACTCCAGTGTTTTAAATCGGGATGATTAGTTGTCTAATCATGAATTCTATTGGAAATGTGTCATTTTGATTCTTTCGTTGTTTGAGGACTAAATACTTCCCCTGACAATTGCTTCTGAAAAGCTGTAATGTTGTCACTGCCACCCTGCCCCACGTCACTGGGGAGAACAGCTGGGGACGGAGGGAGGAATTAAGGAGCCTTCTGCTCTACCACTGATCCGATGTTTGGGCAAAGAACCAGCCCTCGGGACCACACACTGACACGTGGGAGACTCCAGATTCCTCTGTTGTCATCTTGTGAAACCCTTGGGAGACTAAGCACCCTCTTTCATCTGTCTTTTTTCCTCCTCCTTGGTTTCTTTAACCTACACTGGCTGCTTTGCTGTTGCTCAGCTCCTCTCTAGCCTTGTCCCACAGCCCCTCTCCCACACTGCCTGCAGATATCACAACCAGTTACCCATCAGCAAGCTTTATGGAGAGGTCTTGCACTTTGTGTTTCATTCCCCTGGCTATTCCGCCTGTGTTCAGCCTCTCCCTGGTACCCTCAGCACCTCCCCACCAGCCATCCTGGCATCCGCAGGAGCACAGCCACTTTCTGCTCCCACCATCCGGGCACAGTCCCTTCCTCTGGTGCCGCTCGATGAATAGTGTAAAAAACACAAGTGGGAAGAGAAGGGCTTTTCATTCTTTATTTGTAGGAACAATTTGTTCAGTGAGAAGAACAGAGCTCTTACAACCACAATGGTGCTCCAACCGAGCGCTGTACACAAAGACTCCCCAGGCAAGCGCTCCATGTGCCAAGCTGCCGAGCCCCTGTGCTGCTTGCTTGCAGGCACAGGGCTCCCCCCATGCTGAGCCATGGCCCACGGATACAATTTCCAGGCAGCAGAACACAGCTCCCTGCCATGGCACAGACCTCTCTCTCCACCATGAGCCCCACTACAACTGCACAGGCGATACTGGAGCATCACCCACCTCCTGGTTTTTGCTGAGTTGGAGACTGCTGTGTACCATCCCTAGCAGATGTCTGCTCCCAAAGGATACGAGTGCTCACTGCCAACGCTGGTCCGCTTTTGGACACATCTCTGTGTCTGCCCCGTCCCTGCACCCCATGTATTTTGCAGTGAGGGAGAGAGCAGCTCCGCAGCCGCTGGCGAGACCGGGCATTGCCAGGGGCCCCGGCTGCTCTGCCTATGGGTGCAGATCCCTGACAGTCTCTACGTGGCTCATTTGGCAAACAGGCTCATTCTGTGCCAAACTATGGGAAAGACAGGGAGCAGCAGCAATCAGGGAGCCAGGAAGGTTCTTGGAGGAGGAAAGAGGAGCGCGGGTCCAGTGGTACAGCCTGACCAAGACGTAAGGAGCAGCAGGTATTTGAAGAGCATCACTGGGAATAATGGAATGAAGTTATCAGGAGGAAATGAAGGTGGAATACTAACAGCAGCTCTTGACATGGACTACAGAGCAATCTCCCAAAGGACAGCACAATAACCCTGGTGTCAGGGCATTTAAAAATAGACCCAGCACACCACCAGTAAATGTAACACATGGAACGAGCCTGAAGGGTCATAGGCAGATGGATTTGTAATACATGTCTTCTGTCTCCAACTCTTACAACTTTGCAAGGAAGCCATCGGCAATAAGCAGGTCACTGTTTTTGGGCCATGCTGGCAAATTACCAGAGCACGTGTATCCATTTCATTGACTGCAACCTGCTCTTGCACACGGGAGGATTTGTGAGAAAAAGAACTACAATGATCCCATGCATGTCTCGAGCATGAAAACTAATCCCAAGGGCAGTGTATCCAGTACAGACTAAGCGACTAGAGCCAGACAGGAATCTCCTGAGGAACAGGTTTTGGTTGGGAAATTTCCATTTAGCAGCCACACAGGTTTGGACAAAGCCTTGGTGGGGCATCTCAGAGGGAAGGGTATGGCAGAAGCCAGGCTCCCCTGTTGCAGCTGGAAGCCCTGCCAAGGGATGCCTGGGTGCCCCGCTCCCTCCAGAGAGTGGGAGCTGTGGGAGAGCAGCAGGGCACGGGAGAGCCCCCTCCCAGAGAAACAGTCCCCCTCTGCACTGGGACACAAAGGCCTTCCACAAAATGGGATGACCACGAGCGGATGCTGCTGGCATGCCAGTTTTTTAGCAAAATGGATAGGAACAGCCAAGGCTGAGCATGAATCATTACAGCACAGCTACAGCATTGCCTGGAGAGGCTCATGTCTGCCGGTCTCAAACTGGCTGTGTCAAACGGGTCTGTACATGGATATCTCTTTTGGCCAGAGCAGAAGAGGCTGCCAGGTATTAAAGCTCTGTCAGCACACTGATGGGAACTTGCCCGGCTGGGGACACGGCCCCCTGTGAGGATCCAAAGGCAGGATGTGCACCAGTAAGTCTGCTTCATTACAGCTGGGAGTGCTGGGAGGACACAATCTGGGCAAGGAACTTGCACAGCGACACGTATCCTGCACACGCACAGCTGCGCGGAGAAGGTCTGGCTAAAGGGGCACTGCAGAGCTTATGGAGCCTACAGCTGTCCTGCTGTCCTTCCCAACTTAACTCTTGAAAGATCAAAATTGCATACTCACCCCAGGAAAAGTATTTCTGATTTAACTGCAGCCTTTTCCTCCTGCCTCATACACACACACCCCGTGTGCATGCCGGGATCGGGCCCACTCAAGGCGTACACCTGCCCCTTTGCCCGATCCCATCACACAGACACACAGCACACGCTCCCTCTGTCCATCCTCTCTTGGCTGCGGATGTTTGTGGGGAGGGTGCTCTGTTAGCAGCTTTGCATTAAGCAGCAAGAAAATTAATAAATAAATATGATTGCACATGAAGGAAGGGGTTTGCAGCTGGAAGCCCGAGAAAGAAGGTCTGAGATGGGGCTCCCAGCACAGTTCGGTACCAGCACGTTTTGCCCAGGTCTCTGGGAGCAGCTCAGTAAACAGAGACCCGCAGCTGCCCAGCTGGGCATGGCAGTCTGCAGCTGGGACACCACCTGCAATTAAGAGGTGCACATTTTCCTATGGTTTTGAATCAGTTTTCCTACTACCTTCTGCCTGAGCCCCTGTTGCTCCCTCCGTCTCTGTCTCTTTCTCTGCTTAATGAGTTTTTTACACTCCAAGATGCAGAAGCTGAGTGTGCAGCCTGCCTGCATGCTCATTTCCACACCTGCAGGAGGGAGAGGGAGGGATGGTCTATAACGTTTTGGGGCTCGGGTGTTAAAACTTGGCTCTCAAGTGTGGCTGGTCATGCTAGCATGTGACTGCTTGCAAGTAAAAGGATTGCCAGGTTCAAGCCTTTCTCCTGTCTGAAATCCAGGCATTACAGTTGCAGATTTGTTGGCACGAGGAGCAAATGAAGGCCACATTACATCTGCACAGTGCAGTGTCAGCCCCATCGAGCATCAGCACGGCACTGGGCAGCACAGCCGTGCACTGGGCAGGGTTTGCCCTCTGCTAATACTTCTGCTTGTTTGTGAGGGTCTGGGCCCCATGTGCAGTACATGTATGCCTAGAGAGAAAAAGAAGTAGTCAGAGAAGACACCAGAAGGAGAAACAAGCACAGAATAAGTCACAGCAATCATCCACGCTCCTTCTCTCTCAGTCCTGGTCAGACTCCTGTTTCACCTGCAGCCCCAGCACACGGACAGGCAGCTGTCAGCACGTCCTGCGGGTCTCCTGACCTGACCACAGGGCAATGACGTCGCTGTCTCTTCCAGACCAGCCACTGGAGATGGCCACCTGGTCCTGATACCCCCTTCCCTTTTGAAAGTGCTTTCTGAGGATGCTGTGCCAGGGAAACCCCTCTGCACCCTGTGTGGTGACTTGGACATTCACCTCCTTCAGGTCACAGGGCTCCTGCAGCTTCTTGCCAGAGCTGGTTTCATATGCAGAGACTCCTGCAAAGTGCCTCTCTTAGTGCCGGTCCCCTGTCTGTGTCCTCTGAGGCTATCAGAGCCTTTCCTGGTCCTCTGGTTATCCTTCATCAGCTTCTCCTTCAGGTGATGCACGATGGGCTATGGATTGGGATGAAGACATTTGCCAAGGCAATCACTTCCCGCAGCATCCCCAGGCTCAGAGAAGCAAGGCCGTGCTCCCACGCAACCTCTTCAGAGCCCTCATGAGCTCAGGACGGTGAGGAAGAGAGGGCAGCCCATTCAGCTCTCCACCATTCCTGGACACCCAGGGATGTCTGTGGGACAGAGAAAGAAAGAAAGCAAGCCCACATCAGTTTAGCATGGTAGAGTGGGGGTAGAGGAGGGATTCAGATGCCAGGAGAGAGAATACACATCCCCAGGACTCGCTGGTCGTGCCTGGTGTGCACCATGTCCACTGGCCCTGTCTTAGCCTTCAGACACCCTCCCCAGCTGCTGTTGAACACCCCCCGAAGGAGCCAGTGGATGAACAAGCACCGGGAGCAGCCCCCTCTCTCTATGCCCAAGGCTCTCCATGCCCTGCCTGTACGTGCTGCCGCGTGCTGGTGTGCACCCCCTTGGGGTGGGCAAGCTTCTGCCCCACGTTTTGCGGGAATGTTCCTCCAGTGCCATTGCGCTCCTGAGCTGTGAATGGGATGATCCATTCAGCAGGTGCTTTGGTACCCAAGCAATGATTTCCCCACAGTAGCTACCAAAAAGCAAGGCTTCTTTGCATGAAATAATTGGAATAAGCAGACGCATCTCTACACATATACTCAGGTCAGCTGCCCAGCAGATCAGAACACTTTTCCTTCTGGTTTTAACATCTGTGAATCTACAAAAGGGAAGAAACAGGGCTTTTTCTTGATTGTGGAGATACCTGAATGACAGACACATTAGATGGAAAAATGGGAAATTAATCCTGAGACAGAGATAGGAACAATAAAAGCCTGTGCTTTTATTTATTGAAAGTGGTATTTCAATAAGTGCGTCAGAGATTATGGTCTGTCCGTGTGGGGGGAGAAAGCAGCATTTAAATCCAGGATGGATCTGCAGAAAGGAAAAATCTGTGTCTGTTCTTTGGGAACACAATGCCTCTCAGAAGAATTCTGGGTATCCAGAATGAAGTTGCATTTCTTGTGCAATTCAAAGACGAAGCTCCAACATGAGAGAGATTATTTGCTTCGTCCCCTTCCTCCCTCTCTTCCTCCCTTTGTCAACACACACAGCTCCAGTCTGAAATGCACCTTATTGCCAAGAAGGATTCTACTTCACACAAAAGAAGGAAGAAAAGTCTTTCACCTTTTGTGTTTCCTCCTCCTGAAAAACTCCTGTGGACTGCAATCACTTCTGCTAGCGCAGCCTGTGCAGTGAAGCGTGGGCTGTAGCTGGAAATAATTAAACACCAAGCTCAGGAGAAACTGATTTGCTAAATCAGCTGGATTTAGATGATTTGGACATGTTAATCATGACTGTTTAGTTTTGTACATGGGGCACTGTGGGCTATCAGAACCTAAAGGCATCACAGCTGTACCCCATAAATCTTGGAGATCAGGAGCTCTTTAGAAAATCCCTGAGATTTCCCATGTGGAATAACAGCAGCTCCACAACTCCAGCAGTTTCCACAGGCAACAGCCCCGCAGTTATGCAGCATGGGACCAAGGACTGACAGTTTAACCTGGGAGGAAAGCTATACCCAAATATGACGTAATGATGATGAAATCAGTGACTTTCTGCAATGTGGTATGCTAAGCATGCTGGAGTTTTTCCAGAACAAAACTGGAATCTCTGAGTGAAGCTTCTCTGCCCATCAGTTTGAAGCCAAAGGGCTCTTCTTCGGCTATCCTATAGATGGAGCTTGTAAGCTTACAAGGAAACTTGAACCGTGCTGTAAGCTCCCAGGGCAAAGCCACTGTTGTAGGGAGTTCAAATGGGAAGTAGGAGGGAATTCTCTAAACAAATTGCATGTTTCCATTCAGGAAAGAGAGCCATGAAGCAGAGCAAGGTTCTGTTTCTGACTCTTCGTCCCTCAACCACTGTGATTTAACTGCCTCCTTTCCTAATGGGAAGGAGCTTTGCTCTTTGCAGTGTTGCTACTAACCCCCCTCGCCCCTCACAGGCCAGCCCCAGAAAGCCAGGCATTCACTCCTAGCCCTTCAGAGACAAGGAGGGAAAATCTAGAGAAACAAGTGCATAAGGATTAACACCCCAAACGCTGCCAGCACAGAATGCCTACAACAACTGCTTGTGTCCTCTCAGAGGAGAAAGTGCAGCCAGCATTCCCTTCCCTCCAGACCAGCTCTTGGCACCAGTTGCAAGGGCAGCTCCTCCGCATGCCCCTCTGTCTTCACCTAGGACCACCAGTTCCTCCATGGACACTTCCCTGGCATCCATCAAGATATGAGGATACCTCTGCCTTGCTCTCCATCATCATCATTACAACACAAGCCAAACGGTCAGATTCATCCCTGTATGACTTCTGGAACAGTGACAGACAATAGGACCAATCACTTTACACAGGAGCATTGGTTTATCCTTTCTTTTCACTAATGACCTACTACATGTAGCTCTTTGAGATGAAGGTACAACTCATGTCCATCAACTTAATGCCAGTGAAATCCATGTGTCTCCATCATCACCACTGTATCCCAGAGCAAACCCTGGGCTGCTGCTCAGTAACACAGTGCTAGGACACGCTGAGCCCAACTACTTTTGCTCTTGTTCTGCTGTAAATCAGCAGCAACATTCTGAAGCCAGGGGAGTCTAACTTTCCTTTACACTGCTGTTATGGCACTGACGTCAGTGGAGCGATTTCAGATTTACTCTAGTGCCACTGAGAAAGGAATTAGACCTAATTGATTTACACCACTGTAAAACTGATGTGCAAGGGGAACTGGGTTTGCAGCACACCGCCCTGTCCAGGCCCTGATGGAAGACAGGGCTAGCTACCCAAATAGCAGCATAATCTGAAGAATCCTTATTTATGGTCTCTGAATGTGTGCGCGCACGTAGGAAGGAGGTTTGGAGGATGGCAATTAAAATAAACAGCAGATCACTTATCCTAAACATCTGCCTCGTAAAAGCAGAAAATCAGATGTTGCCCTGGAACGCGTGCTATTTGCTGCTCCGAGTAACACAGAGGGAGCACAGCTCGCCTGACCTCTTCCAACATTTCCTCTGCCCCGAGATCTGCATTCCTCAGGGTGCACAAGTCAAAACGTAATATTCAAAACAGAAGTCAGCTGAAGAGACTCTGCAGCCTCTGTTCTTGACTGGTGCCTGTTCACCTATGGGAAGCCTGGATTTGCTCACCAGACAAACATGATGAAAGGGATGGACCACCCACATCTCACAAGATGTGTGGAGACAGGCCACGTGCACTCATCTTGCTAACTACATAGCTAGCTGGATATCACTGATTCACATTCCCTCGTCTTGTTTCAGGACAGCCCTAGAAGAGGTGGAAGTCTAATGATGAAATCACTTTTGGCCATTAGTCATAATACATCCCAGGCTCATGGGCAGCCATTCTGCAGGGTGAAGATCTGATGAGAAAGTAAAAATGAACTTTTCAATCAATGGGAATCGACTATCGCCCATGAAATGCCCCCTAAGGGACATTTCCTAAGGGGTCAAGGAAAGGATGAAGAGGGAAAAAAATTCCCTCCCTGGCCTTAGGCTGTAGATTGGCAGTAGACTGTCTTAGTGGTTTGCCAAGTAGTTTTGCAAATCTTAGAAGATTTGCTTCACTTAATTTGAGACCTGTACACTGTGGAAATATCCATCTGAGCTATTTGCCCAGAGAAATGGGCTCCTCTAGGAGCCCCGTCCACAGACTAACGTAGCTATGCGCAAGGCAGCTGAGCAGCTCTTCCCCTGAGCATCAGCCGGATTCAGGGTGGAGTGAGGGCAGAGCAGAGCGGGGTTTCACTCTGTAGCCTTCCTGCACTCCAGGCAAACACAACAGTCAGTCAGCCTTGCATTGCACAGTCTCTGCATCTAAACAGGGGTCTGCCAACCCAGTAAAGATTGGCACAGATTGTCTACAGATTCCCCCCTCTTTCCTTTCCTGCCTCTTCAATCTCTCATTGGAAACTCACTATTTTATCATGTTTCAGCAACCTGTCATCTACCATTTGCCAACAATTCTTCCTGTAACCTTTAAATAGCATATGTTAGAAGTGCAGGGTGTAAAAAGAATCCTAGGGTACAACAACATGAAATGAACCATCAGCTGCTTCTTCACAGATCAAGGTAAAAGAAGAACCAGTTAATGTGTGATAGGAAGCCGAGGTGTAACATAAGGGCACAAGGAACCCCAGAGGGTACCAATCCCAGAGTTAGGGTACTTTAGGACCATACGTACTTAAGAAAGGAAAAAAATTACATCTCAGCCCTTTTAGTTTCCTCTAACCAAAACCTGTGCTTTAGGGCATCTCCATATTTGGCTGTACAAGGTGATGTTCTGGGTGACACATAGTGATGCTGCTTGTTTTGTTGCAGGGCTCTGACACAGCATCCTTCTTACACAGAGTTCATCTGTGACTCCCAGGTACAAGTCACAGCCACAGGAATACCTGTCAGTGCCTCTGAACACTTTATAACACATCCATCAGCTCAGGGGTAGTATTTCTTCCCTGTCATTCTCCCCTGAACCAATTTGTGCTTATTTTATGCTTCTTCCCCATGATCTCTCCTATGGGACAGGGATCCAGCAGCCAATGCAGCCAACACAAACTTTGATGCAACTTCCCAGTTAGTGTCAATTCTCAGCATGTGTCCAGCGTGCCCTCCACTAGCCAGGCAGCAATTTAGCCCCACATCTCCACTTGCTGGTTGTGGTATCTCTGAAGACCTAGGTCCTCTTTGTCCTTCACTAGGATATCACTCGAATCTGCCAGGGCCTTGGTGAAGATCACTGGATCTCAAACTGGTGTGGATGGCAGTTCCATCACTAAATCCCAAACCTGGATCTTCATCCACTTTTCTGAGAAATAATGTCCCCATCAAATTCTAGGTTTGAAGGACTTCCTTTTTTCCTGGCAGAGGGTCATCAAAGTAACTCTGGAAAGTAGCCAGAATGTGGCTGCAAAAGAACGGGATTTAAAAAGCTGTGTTACCTTATTTCTCTCTCATTTGCTTGCCCCAGCTTTTCTGAGAGGTTGGTGGTTTCTTTTTTTGATTTTTGGGGAAGTGGGAAGGACATTGTTTGCTTTGGTTTTTTTAATCATTGAACAGATTGAAGATGGTTTCCAACAGAGCAACAATTCTCTTTGAAACTATTAAATCAGACTGCAAAATCCTGCAGTCCCCCAGCGGGAGCTCTTGACTGTCAGAGAGCTGAGAGCCTTGTGTAATGCTTTTCTGGGGTTTTATGGTTTTTGGCAAATAAGGATTTTCCTCCCTGTGTTTTCTTGACGTGCTAATGCAATGTGTGAGGGCATGTGCTGCTCTTGTGCATTCAACTCTTCACAGTTGATTGACTTCACTAGAAGGTTGTTAATGGTGAGGACAAGTGGAAGGACTGTGGAAAGAGAAGATACTTTCTGAAGCCTTGATGGAGGAAGTTGACTCTGAAACATGAGCTACTGCATGCACACGTGATGTGAGTGTAAAATACCCTTTATGTGGGATCTCACCATGCTCTCGAGGCACAGAAACATGATTTCATGACTACTTGAAAAACCACATCCTTTCAAAGCTCTGCAAACCTGAAATTATGACAGAAGCATGCTGTTATAACCAAAGCCCTGCGTGCCAGATAATGCTTCTGTCTTAGTTTGTGGCACAGTGACGTTTCCTCTCCTTGCTGTGATGCCTTGTCCTTAAGCTGGGCTTGCACCCAGTTTCCTATGCAGTTGTTTCAACTAATACAGACTTAAAACCAAACAAAACAAGTTACAGTGAGCAATATCCCTGCAGGGCCAACAGAATACTCAAGCAGCACCCTCGCTCCTCCACCTGCCTCTGAACTCCACACCCTGGGGAAGGAAGGTCCTGGGATGTGTCAGTGAAGTGTCACTCAGGCATCTGAACGGCAAGGTGCTGGCAACAAGGGCACTACCAGCTCAAGTAGAGACCCACCACTGACTTCTTTACAACTGTGTTTTTCGCCATTAATTCAGAAGAAGTTCTCCATTTTCCTGCTATACTGTTGCTGTATAGGTCACTTGCAAATAAATAATCAAAAGAACCAGCCTTTGATGGAAGCTGCTAAGCTGAAGGCAGCTGACGCTCCGACATGGCAGGCTCATTTCTGAGGTATGATCCCACTGAGGTGGGATCCCACTTAGGGTCCCAGAGGGTGGCTGTTCCTCAAGGCTAGACTGGTCTTCTTCTGGCCCAAGAGTATTTGAATAGACAGGCTGACATCCCCAGGAATGGCACTACCATCTCCCCCTCTGGAAACACAGAGACTTAACAGCCCCGTTTGTGCTTTGCTGTGAGCCTTTGTGATGCTGCTGTGGTTCCCTCGAGATTCTTCCTGGGGGAAAGGGGCAGCAAGAGAGTGCCAGACACAGAGGACACCCTCCTTCCATCTCTCCCGCGCAGCTCTGCAGCTGTCTCTCTTGCAGGCGCTGTTCCCACACAAGGCTCCAGTGTGGATGGTCTCTGATCCCAAGGGCAGGAGTGGAACAGCCTCAGATGTGGGAAGTAGTTTACAACCAAGCCCCTTATCCTCAGGCAGCCTGTGAACCCCCCGCTAGCCGCAGGGGCTAGGCAGAGTGCAGGGAGGCTGGACCAGACCCTTTCACCACACTCACTAACTGCTGTGCCCTGCGGAGCGGCAGCATCCACCCGTGAGCCGGGAGCTGGCAGCTGCTGGGGTTTCCTTTCCCTTCCTCTCCTGCTGGGGAGGAGCAGAGCCTGGCAGAGCCTCACTGGGGAAGGACACAGCTGGTTTGTGTCCATCCACCTCCGATGCTCCTGCTGCCCAGCCCACCTCCAAGGTGCTCTTCTTCTTCAATTCTCAAATCAGTTGGGAAAGAAGTGTTATCTCTCCCACCCAGCAGATAAGGGGTTAGGATCTGACCAAAGTCACTTAGCAAGCCAGAGCCACTAGTGATATGTCTGGTTTCCAAAACTCCAGTCTTCAGCCAACTCTGCACAGCTCTGACACCCCTGATGAATGTGTGAGCTAACACTAATGCTAGTTTATGACTAACATGACTAATGAGGTAATGCAGATACTAGTTTAGACTCAGACATAGTGGATGCCATTTCACCTACAAATAAAATTATTTATTCAAATAAATCCCTTCCTTTCCCTTTGAAGAATTTATTCTCCAAAACTGTGTATTATCCACCTGCTTGACTTCTTGGCATTGGGACGTGGAAGAGAGGACAAGTGACAGAGCAGCAGCTGCCCGTGAGAGGCGATTATGGGAGAAATTAAGTTTTTGTGATTTCAAATCACTCTGTTGTATTGCACAAATTCCTATTTGGCAAGAGGATCCAGGCCATGGGACAGCTCAAAAGCAGCTGTTCCTAAAGATGACTTTGGTGATGGATTTTTAAGGAAGGGAAGAAGTCACCAGTGTCTGTTCTGCTCCTGCCCTCCTGATTTCCGCACCCAGAGATGTGGAAATACTGCAGGAGCTGCCCAGGACAGGTGGGGTTTGCTCGGGGCTCAGGCTGCCCTTCAGCCAGGCAGGGGCACGGGGCGAAGGGGAACCTGCTCTGGATGGGAACCAAGGTTAAAAGAGAAACTGGTGAAACGTTCATGCTGCAGCGGGGCAGGAAGTGCTCTCTCTTCTCAGGAGTGGTTACAGGGCTCATAAAGGTCAGGGTTTCTCTTTTAGAGCCTTATGTTTTGACAAGATTTGACCTGGCAAGGTATTTCTGCTGCCACTGGGAAGTAAGAGATATGCTGGTGCCCCTTGGGATGGCCGATGGCAGCTCGAAAACTTGAGGCTGGCACGAACATTAACGGCTCAGAAGGGAGCAGGCAGAGAACAGGGGAAAGGCAAATGAAAGAAGAAGGAAGGAAAGCCACAGGTATTTGAGATTTTCTTAAGGCAGGCTTTGGGGGCCCATATGGTTTGCTAACGCTGGGGGAAAGGCCGTTACCTAAGTGTCAGTGATTCAGCACAAAGAAACCATCTGGAGACGGCGAGTCCTTCCCCTCCGGTGGCAGCGGCGACTAACAGCGTACGTGAATAACACAAAAGCAGTATAAACAGCATGGCCAGGCCGTCACACAGCCATGCTGCCCAGCAACTGTACCCCAGGACACTGGTGGCTCTGGGGAAGGTGGAGGTGGCATTAACCCTCTCTTAGCTGGCATCCCTCCTTCACTCACCCCTAACCCGCGTGGGGCACACCATACAGCAGCTCTCTCCCACGCTGGGGGCTCTCAGCCTTTTTTCTCCACAGCTGCAGTTTCTTACCCTGTTTCCTAAGAAAGGCTGGAGGCTCCTGAGCAGCAATGCAAGTGGCCTGCTCTCGTTCAGCCAGAGAGCAATGAGGCATCAGAAAAGATGTGAATGTGGCTGAGCTGTGCAGAACTGCAGAGCACAGCCCTGACATTGGACCTGAGGCAGGTGGGTCCGCACATGATGCCGTCTCCCACCTAAGAACAAGCAGAAAATCTAATTTCAAAGATGGAGCAGCATGCTACGCCCCTCAGACATCCTCCCCATAGACTATTTCTGAACTGCCCACACGCACGGCTTTAGCGTAGAGCATCTATCGGCACTCCTTCCTGTCCCCTCCTCACGGTACGTGATCTAATAAAGAACTAACCTATTCTTCACTTCACCCAAGAGCAACCTAAAGGCAAACACATTGATTTCACCCTGTGTATGCTGGAGTCACACAAACAACTTGAAGGAGAGTCTAAGTGGCAATTATCTGCTATCATGGTTTTATCATTGGTGTTTGGAGGACACTGCTCTCGGGAAGTCCCACGGCTCTCTCATCCCATTAAATCGGTGACAAACAGAAATATGTAACTGTGTGGGCAGGGAGAGAGAGGGAGCCCTGGCCATCCTTTATTTCTATCTTGTGCAACAAATTTCCAGGAACTTTTTCAAAAGCAACTCTGGAGCTTAAGTCCCATTTTCAAAATTGCCTTTGGGTAACCATTCACTCGTAGATGTTACTTGATGAGAGTAAGTCTGATTCTTTTTCCCTCGTCCTGCTCACCCACAAAGGGTGGAGCAGAGAGGTTTGTGCCAAGGTTGATGAACACTCCCAGGGTTTACAGGGCCAAACCTGTGCAGAAAATTCTCAGCCTCACCACAGCCCAGTTCACACCACACTTTGGTTTCCTTCATCAAAGCAAAGCGACAGCAGCGGCTGGCACGCCGAGGTGCTGCACAGGGCTGATGGTATCTCAGGCAGACACAACACAGCCCTGCAGCGGGCACCGACCCAGTTCTGCGGCACAAACACCATGAAGGCAACGGCCAGGAATCTATGGGTGGAGCGGGCACCGCACCTGGGTAAATACAACCGCAGCAAACAGCCCTGATTTCCCAGAGCCCAGCTTCAAGCTGGTGATTGCACCACAGCAGCCCTCGGGGGCTTCTCTGCTTGGCTCTCTGGCAAGCACCTTCTTCAGTGGGTGTGCAAATGGTTGGCATCCACCACGGAGATATAAAAAGCCTTCCCTGCGAGGTGGAGCTTGGCTTGTTGATGATCTCACGGTTTCAGTCGTAGTGACCTGCTGCACTGGATGGATGCACCTTCCTCCAGTACCCTTGCCCTCGCCCTCCTTCAGCAGCAGTGACTTCTGCCTTCAGCCTTCAGCTGAGTCTTCAGCCAGGGAGGCTGGGGTCGCCTGACCCATCCTTTCCAGCGCAAATCTCAGTCACACACAACACAACAGCAAGACCTGTCCTCCTGGCCCCCAGAAAGGGGTCTGAAAGTGAGACAACCCTTGCAAGAAGTTAACTAAAGGAGAGGAAAAGCCTCTCCAGGAACATGCAGAAAAGGCAGGGGCAGAATGTTAAAGGGACACCAGTTTCTCATTTCAGTGATTCATTTACTGTAATTTCCCTGCTCTTTAGGAAGGGCCAAATCCTGCCTCACAGCATCACGTCCCTGCAGCAGTCGCAGGCTGTGCTGTGAAGCCCAGCTGTAAGCTGGGATGGTCCATCTGCAGGAACGACAGCCCTGGGATTTACGAGGGGTTCAAGCAGCTCATCTGCAGCCCTCTGATGGTCTGATATGGAAGGGTTTTCAAGTTTATTATATTTTAAATCAGTCCCATAGTTATGACAGCACTGAAATCTGAAGGCCTCCAACTTCCCAGAGAGTGACCAGCAGCTGCAGAACATCATCCGATTCCTCCAGATTTGACCCTGTGGCACAAGAGCTTGCTGCGATGGCAAGAGGACAGAGCAGCGTTCAGCATCACAGGGGTTTCCAGCAGTGTGATAAAATCACCAATAAAGAACCCGTGATGTGAAATGAAAGAGTCGTTTCTCTGGCACAGAAATCCATCCTGAGAGAGTCCGTGTGGAAATCATAACTGAGCTTTTCATAAATTACTGGAAGTCAAATGTTAACAACTTCCATGTAAGGACGATAAAAGATGCAGCAGGTGAGATGCGCACATATATTCAGCTCTATTATTCTCGCCTCAAAAACCAGTCCAGCCAGCCCTTTAATCACTCAGCAGCTCATCTCTAAATTGTCTCTATTATTAACAATAAAGTGCTCGTTACTTGCATTGCCATCTTTTGTAGGAGCTGTGGATGGGGATGAGGATGCCTGCGATGAGCAGCACGGCACAGCACTGGCATGGGACGAGCAGTACGGGCAGGGCCTCGGTGTGCCTCTGCTGCCCTCCTTGAACAGAGAGCTCAGGAAGAAGGATCAAAACAGCATACGGGGTACAACAGCGGGGATGCAGGCATAGGAAACAGTGTGCCTCTGGGGTGTCCCAGACGCTCCTGTCCAGGGAAGAGGTGGGCACCCCATCATCCTGCACAGGGCACACACAGCATGAAAAACTTTTGGGTGACTTCTGAGCACAATATACCCATCCCTGTGTTTACACCATAGCAGAGGACTCCTCCAGAAATGTACAAGAGGAGCTAACAGGTCTAGTTTCTATCAGTCATTTACTTGTAACAAACAGTAATTGGAACTCCTGGATAAAATCACTGGGGATTTCCGCAGGCAAAGCCATAGCTTGGACCTGGTTTTGCTGGTGCTATAATTAGCATGTGTACAGAAAAGTATGCATTAGAATCCCCTGACTGACCAATTTTGCGATTTGCATTGATGTCTGTGATGCAATTGCCTCCTTAGCCCGACTTCTTGTATCAGAACCAGGACAGAGGAATGCGGTATCCCTGAATGAATCATGCGAGAAGCAGGGGGGAAGGAAGAACGTTCTCTGCAAACACAACTTTTTTTGTCATCAGCTGAAGGAAGGAAATTTAATGCGTACTTAGAGTTAATGAAAACGGGAAGCTTTTGCAGTGGATGCAGTCACTTTTCGATTAGGCAGGGTGACTCAAGACTAACTGATAAACATGACACAAAATGACTTTCTACTGCTACTAGGCAAGGGTTGCCCTCTCGGTGCAAAGGGTTGCATCTTATCCTTTGGTGACCTAGTCCCGGTCTCCCACACTCTCGGTGGTGAGGTGGAATGACCCAGTGGCAGTTCTTACCGACAGCCTGACACTGCTCTAGGTAAGCTCTGGCAAAGTAACCAAAGGGTTTAATTGTTTAGTGAAACTGGATCAGGCTGAGGTTCAGATTCCTGCTAGTTTCAGCTCCTTGCTGCAGAAGCCAAGAAATGACAATATCTGGCAGTTGTGAAGCATCTTCTCTCCAAGCTCCCGGACACCGCTAGCAGAGACGCTGCCCGTCCAGGCACTGCACGCCTGGCAGGCTCCGTGTTGCAGGCAAGCGTGCCGAGGCACCGGGATGTGCGATGAGTCACCGCAGCGGAGCGCAGACCTCAGCGCTCTCGGTTTCTAATCTGGGTCCTGCATCGTAGATGTTTGTCACTGCGGAACAGGGTGATATTTCCATGCTGTATTTCTTCCTGCGACTCAACGAGCACCTCACGTAAAAGCTTTTGTGCCTCAGAGAGGATTGAGGTCTTGCGGAATTACGTACAAAGCCTGAGCAAACATTTCGGCGCTACCCAGCTGCACGTGCTCCAGTGACAGCACACTCTCTACCCAGTGGCAATATAACCCAGGCTGCTTTTCAGGGACAGATACAGACACTGGAGACTTGGGGCATCTCCATGTCACCCCAAAGGCACCTGGCACAGCAGGACAACTCCAGCCAGGATCTGGACCACGGGCAGGTTTACACCCCTGTAAAGGCCAGGGTCCTGCCCAGGTCCCAGTCCTGGCGGGCTCCCATCTCCCACGGGTCTGACTGTCCTTGGGGCACAGTACAGCTGAAGGCTCCTCCACATGTCCTCCGGAGCTGCTCATGGCAAAACCATCTCAGTGAAGCAGCATTGACGCCAGCCACATGGCACATGCTCTGGAAATAGCATGGCCACAGCAAGGCAAGCCCATTCACCACGCTGGCAAGTGTGCACGATGGACGTACCAGGAGAGGTGAGCTATGCTTTGTCCCTTCCAAACCACAGCTGCTGGTTGGCACATCTTGCATTGTGGAGACACCCCAAGATAATAAAAAGCAAACTAAGAGGAACAAAACTTCTGGGAGCCATTATGATGTCAAAGCCCAAGGAGCATCCCTGGTACCACCCTGGTACCCGACCCCTTCCTGCAGCTCTCCTCCAGGGAAAACCCCATCTTCCCACTCGTACCTCACAGCTGCATCTCCCACTTATCACCAAGGCCATCGCCACACCGGGGCAGGGAGACGGCTGTCCTGATTTGTCTCCGAACCTGTCAGACACGCTCACTGCAAAGGCACGCGTGCTTGCAGAATGACAGAAACGCCTGCTCCACACCCTCCCTAATCGCGCCTTGGCAGGCAGCAGAGCAGCCTCCGAGAAGGAAGCAAGCTCGCTGTTCATTTTAGAGGAAATCAACACTCTACACAAAGCTTCAGCAACTCGGGAAGGAACCTGGGGGCTGAGAGGAAATTGTGAATTACTACTTTATGTAGTCCTGCCCTGCACCAAGCATTGTGAGGGGACTTTCCAAATGCATGGGCTTCTCTTTGTGTCTTCTAAAAGGAAGAGGAGGAGAAAGGTGTTTCAGGAAAGAACCTGGTTGTGGGACTCAAATGCCCCAGCTCCAGAAGGGGAGGGATGGAAAATAAAGGGAAATAAAGATGGTATATTAAGATAGGCAACATATTTTTGGAAATGGATATCAGGCTGTCTTTATCTCTTGTCCATCACTGTTTTTCTCTGGGCACCTCTATCTACAGGTGGAGGCTCCTAACAGAAAACACATTAACAAATGCTTTTTAAAATTTACCTTCTAATTCTTTCAGTGCTCAGGGACATCAAAGTTAACAACCCCAGCTAATGCCAGACAGAGAACAAGCAGGCACTCACTAAGCATGTCTGCCGCAATTTCCAAATCAAGATGCTGCTCTCCCCAGGTATGGCTTTTATTCAAAAAGCAATGCATTTGGCAGGGACTTTTCTTTGCCATTTAATTTGTGGCCCTTTGGGAGGGCTGCAAACATTTAATCCCATCCATAAGAGCTCTTTCTTTTAAAAAGTGCCACATTTTTCACCTGACTCCATCAGGAGTCTGCCGGGAAACTCTAACTGGGCAGTGTGCCTGTGTGGCACAGCCATCCTCAGCTCCCCTTCCTGCTCTCTGAAACCCTTCTTCTCTCCATCACCCCCCAGCCAGGGCGCTTTGCTGGCAGCTCCCCCAGCCCCGCTCCACCGTACCCTCCAACTGCTTCAGGGGTGAACAGAGAGGCTGCTTCTCTCACCATGAAATAACCCAGCCCTGGGCTCCCGGCTGCTGGATGAAGCCCTGTGAGCTTTGCTTCATTCCCACACAGCATTCAGGGTGCTGTGGGTGCCGTGGTGCCCGACAGCAGTGCCTGGCTCTGAAACCTCCAGAGGTTTTTGTGTCCTTGCAGCCCTGAGCAAAGATAAGAGCCGCGGCACGCTGCTGGAGACAGCTCTTTCTGGGTCTATCCCCTTTCCACCATCAGAGCACCCACTTGGATTGAAGAAACACCTTCCTGACACATCGGGAGAGTTTGGAGAGGCATTTCACCAGCAGCAAAGACTGCTTCTGTTCTCAGAGGTTTCAAGCTTGGATGCAGCGGGCAAAGCTCATTGCCAGCACAGGAAAGGTAATGTATTGCAGGGTCCCACGTAGGCATTGTGTTCATAAAACACAGCACCAATGCCAAGATTCCCCCTCTGTGGTCACTGTTTGGACCCACGGCTGTTGGCTCCGGGCTCCCCACCTCCAGCTCTGCCTGAGCTCGGGTGCTGATCCCAGAGGAGTGAGTGTGATGTTCAGCTCTCTGCTCCCAGCTGGGGCAGCTCTGCCACCACAGGTCCTTGGGGACCTCCCACTGCTCCAAGGAGATGGAGGGGAAAGTCTTAGCAGAGGCCAGAAGTAGCTCTGGATGGAGGAGGAGAGGGGATGAAAGGTTTCCCCTTTCCAAGCTGCACGGCAGGACGGGAGGGCTGGTGGGCACATTGGAGGTGTCACAGTCAGGGATGCCAGAGGTGCAAGTCCTGTGCAACAGGAGGGTAAAATGCAGATACAGGCATCAAAGCGCAAATTGAAGAAAGCAGCTGGGAGCAGGCGGGAGCACAGGGATCATGGCTTAGCTCTGGAGCTGGGAAATCCTGCGGGCTGCAGGGCAGAGCCAGTGTGCAGAGCTACAGCCTCTGCATTTGCACCTCACCACCACTCCCAAGGAAACATAAGGCAAGGCAATGCCTACACGGGTTGATTTCATGTCAACTTTATTTATTTGCTTGTTTGTTTAAAAACAAACCACAGGATTTAGTGCTATTTTTGAGCTGTGACAGCTCATGAAACCCCTTGCAGTTAAAATGACTATTTGGTTTATATAGCCATCTTCCTCCCTCTCTATCACACACACCCACATAAACACCCGTGGCTTGCCCCAGTGCTCTGGCAGGGTTAAGTAACCCAAGGTCAGCTTTAGGGCACCTCACGACTACCACTGCATTTGCACCAGCTGGAAGGGGAGATGGGAGAGAAAAACATAGAAAGACTGTAGTATGCAGCACAGAGCAGGGACACCTCTATCCAACAACAAGGCACAGGACAGCCTGTTCCTGTGGGTGATGCTGGAGTGAGGAGCACAGCACCAGGGACACCCCTGCTCCTGCCCTGTTCCTGCTGCAAGGGGACACCAGCACGGTGTGGGACTGCTCTGTCCTGCCCCATCACTCGGGATCTGGCACTTCTACACTGAAGGAAAATAACCACTAAAGACAGAAACAGTCCAGCTGTTTATGGAACATCTCAGGTTTGCAGTAGGAGTTTCCTCCCATGACAAAATCCCTGGCTTTTCTTCCCACTCCAGCAGTGCGAAGGAGCCATAAAGTTGCTGTAATGAGCCTGCTGAAAGTTTTGGCTGGCAGGGGGGAATACCTGAGCACACAGCACGGATGTGACATGCTCTGTGCCTTCTCCAGTGTCAGGCTAAGGGCTAAGATGGGACGTGACTAGGGGCTGGCTTGATACTGCTGTGTTGTGACCCCTGGCCCTGAGGCTGGCAGAGTGAAAAGGTGACCCCCTGGGCCAGGATCTGTTGATTTTTACTGGACAGGAGGATCATCTCCAGTGGAAATCCCCTCCACATCCCTTCATTAGGTCTGGATGCCCTGTCCCAGCTGATACACTCAGTCACCAGTAGGGACAGGGCTCTGCTCCCTACCATAATTTGAACACCTAACTGGAGCCACTTAAATCCTTACTTGCAGTTTGCAGATGCAGAGAGCTTTTCCTTGCAAATCAGCTGCTTGTAATGAGCCAGCTCTTCCTCAGCATCCCCCGTCCGTGGGAGAAACCAAACTCTGCACAAGGCATTGGCAACAAGGGAAAGGAAAGTCCACCGAGCAGCCTGCCTGCCCTCTGAGATGCTCAGCTGAGGCAGCGCTCAAACACCTATATCTCTCGCTAGCCCTCTCAGCCTGCTTGTTCTGCCTTGGGTGGAAAACTTCCAGCTCCAGTGTGTCACTGGTTCCCCAGCATGGTCCCACAGCATGGCCACCTGGCTCAGCCCGGTGAGGTCCGAAGCTACCTGGCACGGTGTGCTCTCATTGTGCTCATCGCTCTGGTGATTTGGGTTTAAACATCGCACCACTGCCCTGTGCCGGTCCTGCCCCACCACCTGCCTGCTCCCTGCCTGGCTCATCTTCACAAGGTGCTGCCCTGCAAGGCTTCCAGCACTGCCTCTGTTAGGCAGGAGGGAAGAGTAAGATTTGAGACAAAAATATTTGATACCATCTATGGGTAAAAGCAGAAGTTTGAATTTGGTTGGGGTTGTTTTTCCCCTGCTCTTCCTGAAACTGGAACCCTGCTGCAGGAGGTAGCATCACGCAAGGCGGAGGAGATTGTCTTTAAAAATAAAACAACACTCACCTTCCTCACTCTGGGAGCATAAATTGGGCTGGCTACCTGCCTTGGACAACTCCCCTGATGCTGGGAACAAACTGTGCAATGCATTGCCTCTCTAATGGTCATCCTCCCTCACCCACAGTTCCGAGCAATTCTCTATCACCGAGAAACTGTCCCCTCTCCCTTCATCCCGCCGCCTTCCTCCTGCCAGATCTGCTAAATCAAACCCATACAGGCTGAAAGCAGACAAGGAAACTACTAACGCAGGAGGGAAGAGGCACCAGTCAGACTGCCTGCCCTAAAATGCAGATCCTGCTGTCACGGCATTTTCCAGCCCTGTTTCTTTTCCTTTCTCCCTCCTTTTCAATGGCACCCAGCCTCTTGCTTTCCAACTTGAGTTTCCTGCTAGTGCTTGAGTGGTTGTCCCTCCTAGGACCAAGTTCTCATCTCCATTTGTTTCTTCATCATCTTTTTACACTCTCCTTGGGATGTATTTCATTTTGCCTCTGTTCTTTGGTTGCCTCCATCTGTCCCTTCAGATATTCTCTTTTCATCACCAGTCTGTACTGTATTTATTACTTTAATGGCAGAGCTGATGGAAGCCTCCTTACAGACACAGGCCCTCAGTAAGCTGCAGTTGTCCAGACTGTGCTAAAAAAGTTGTCTCTGTCCAGTTTTACCATTATCTTTCCCCTCCTGAGTTTTGAGTGCTAAAGAGAATTCTTAGATAGAGAAAAAAACCATCCCTGAAATCCCTGACTTTGCTATAAGCCTTTGGCTTTGCAAATCATATCAGAAAGGAAAATCCCCAAAGCTCTGCCATCTAACTGTAGCAAACTGAAATCCTATCCTGAAGCCAAACAAGTCAGACCAAGTGTGCTGCTCAGCAGTGGCTTGCCCCTGGCACAGCGGGTTGGAGCCGGCCCAGCCTGAGACCAAGCCCGAGCAGATGCAATGGGGGCACCACCTCCTGGGGTCCCTCTAAGGTACCAGGAAGCATTGCAGACTGGTAGAAAGAGCTTATCCTGCCCCCAGCGAGCACTTCTGCAGAGCCCTGCACTTCAGACCAACAGTCCTTTCCCCCCTCCCCAATTTCTGCACTCTCTTGGCCAACATCCACAAGTCATGCCTAGAAATCACAGCTCCCCAGCCCCGACTCTGGCTCAGAGGCAAATTACACCACGGCTTTGCGCCCTGACCTTTCCTGTCTGGGAACAGCACGCACCCCTCGCCTCCCATCCCTGCACTCTCCCCTGTGGCCAAGCGAGGGGCAGCCCAGCCGGAGCAACCCCACACCCTGCCGCTCTCTCTGCCTCCTCCTGCCCCTGCCAGCCTGTCGTGGTGGCAGCCGGTGTGTCATCACCTCCCGCGCTGGGGAGGGATGCCCGCAACTGTCCCTTACAGTCTGCTAGCAAATGTCAGCTGGGCCCCTGCGAAGGAGGGGCTGGGACTGCAGGAGGAACAGCCTGTACATCGCTCTGCTGCCGGGAATGGGGAGATGTTCATTCAAGGCTGGATGACTCTCCTGGAGGGGTTTCCACACTATAAATAGGTACCCTGAGGATCCCCTTTTAAGAAGGGTCTGCAGCAGGGAGCCCTGGAGGGACAGGGAAGCACACAGCCAGCTTTTAAATGAGCTGAACAAATCACGCTATGCAGTTACTGAGGAATGGCCTTCTCGTTCTGAGTCACAAAATGTCTTTCTGTGGTTCTGCACTCCCTTTTTCCTCCCATGGGTCTCCCCACTACAGCTCCCCTTTGCCCCAGCTGCTGTGCTGACATGATATGAATCAACTCCAATAGCTGTGGACTGTGCTCCCAGCTTAATGCCTTCCATATCTACAACTGTATATACTTGTACTCTGTATGTCTATATTTGTACCTGAGCTGGAGACAGTAGGACCTCGGGGTTTGGGTGGGACTTGCCTCTCCGCCACCACCACCACTGGTGTTGCTGAGGGCTCCATCTCCCATAGCAAGGACTGTGATAACATCTTCGTTGTGCAAAACCCTGGCAAGTTCACAAATGACTCTTACTTCCATGAAGCTGAAAAGACAAGGACAACCTGTGCTTGCCAGGAGAAGGCAAGGGGAGGGATGTCTCTGAGCCATAGCACTTCAAAGGGCTGGTCCTGGAGAAAGGCAGGTCCCTACCAGCACTCATGGCAACGCAAAGCAAAATGCCGTTCAGGGCAAGACACTGCTCTGATGTCTGCGCTAGAAAAAACTGTCAGGCTGAGTCAACACCCACCCCTCCAGCCTAACCATGAAAGCATCTCTCTTCCCCTCCCACCTTCCACACCAAAGATCTCTGTAATCAAACACTGACCCTGCTACGAGCAGGCTCTCGAGATCGTACAGAGCATTGACTGACTCCCTGTCATGACCGATCTCATGAGTTACCTTCCAGCCTACAGCACTGCACTGGCACTGCAGCCAGCTCAGCAAGAGCACAGGAACAGAGTAACACACATCACAACGGAAAATCTGTGCCCTGATGGTTTACAGCACAGACGTCTTTCATATATGGCAAGATGAGTGGAAAGAGGTCCTGCTTGACCTGGGCTAACTTACACTGAGCCTGGCAAGGCACCTGGGACGGCCCAGGGACAGGAAAGGCATCGCAGGGCCAAGCACAGCAAATCCCCTCAGGAGATCATCCTAAAACCCAGCCTAGAAAGTCAACATCTCTCTGTATCAGATTGCTCGGCTGCTACGAGGGTGTTTCTCATCCAAGCAGGAGGGAACTGTTTCTTTCTCCTCTTCCTTAGCTACAAAGCTGTTTGGACAGCCCTTCATGCTCAGCAGCTCTGCACTTCAGCTTCTGAGCCTAGCTTGTCTCTATACAGAAGGTCCCATCTCAGCCAGGCTGGGGTGGAGGCAGAGGATCACAGCAGTATATGGGTTACAATGGGGTCACAAAAGATACACAGTCAAGGCTGATATGGATTTATCTCAGCATCGTTCTCTGGTGTGAGGCTGGCCACTGTGCTGACACGCTTCCTCTCTGAAACCACCAACAGCAACGTCGCCTTATTTTCATGAGACACAGACCCTAACTAAGGTCCCAGGCAGAGGGCTGGAAGAGGCGTGACAGCCTATGTGATCCCACCCATTCCCAAGCAGAACAGCTGGGTGAGGTGAATGGAGAGCAAGAAAAATCTGAACAGCGAGAACAGATTCCCCAGTGAACAGGTACTTACACGGCTCCTCCAGCCTGCTTGCCTGCACTGGGGCTTCCACCACCTCTGCTTCATGCAGACACACATCTCGTAAAATCAGTGTATCTCCCACTGAGCCGTTTGCTTCCAGAGCCAGGCATCAAGAAACTTATCTAGGGCTTCTGCTCTAGTTTGTCTCAGGAAAAACTGCCATGCATTTCCATACATGAGTCCAATCCAACAGGATGGGACTTTCAGGCTTTGGAGCAGGGACCCTGCAATCCCGTGGATATTTTGTACTGTTTTTGAAGGCTTCTTCAAGGCTGCCTAACCACTGCTGTCTGCATGCTGCAGCCCATGGGACCCCCATCCAAAAGCCACTCATGTCGTGACAGGCACCCATTGGTGTAGGGACCATTTGATCTGATTCCAGCGGGCTTGGGAGGCAGAAGGAGCAGGATGGCTTTGGGGGTGATAAGAAATATTTTCGGCAGTGTGGTTCTTGCTTGGGCTGATGGCTGCAAAACATCAAGATGAGAGCAGTCCCCACCCAGGGATGAGCAAGCATTTCCTTCAGCCAGAGAGAAAAAAAAAGATTAAAGAGGGATTTTTCACACTTGCATACACTTAAGAGGAAAAAATATTTACATGAGGGAGAAAGGATTTGGCAAGGGCTTCCCAGAGGCCGTTTGCTGTTTATGCATTTCTCAGGACTGGGCTGAGGCTGTGGAGGTCACTGGTGAAGCCTCAACCCCCCCTCCCTGAGCTGCCGAGGAGGCGGTGGGAGTGTGGAGCTGTGTTTGGACTGTCTCTAGGGCTGCTGAGAGATCCTCTCGCAATTCCTCCTGTTGCCTACACCTGCAATGAAGTCATGTCTATGAGCCTGCAGGTAGCTCTGGCAGCAGCTGCTGTGGTTTCCTAAAGCCCTTCCCTGGGCATGGCTGGAGGACCAGAGCCAGGAGCCTCAAGGCAGTCACCAAGCCCTGCTGGGAAGAAGGAGCTGGGTGATAAGCATCTCTTAGGACCAAGCACCTTTCCAAGATGGGATGTGAAATGTTCTCCCGTCTGAAGGTCCTGTTCTAACAGAGCTGGATGGCAGCTGAGGCTCCCCCCACAAATGCTGAAGGTCTGACCGATTCCTTCTTCAGGACCCCTGCAGTCAGTAACAACTCATATTTCTAGCTGGGGCTCTCTATCCCTTGAAAGCACAGAGTTACAAACCCATAAACTATTATAATTTTGGCATCTGACTGTTTTGGAAGCGCCTGGCGTAATCCCTCCCTGTCCAAGCTGCACGACGGCTCCCCGCTGTTGTTTCTGGAAGGGAGAAGCCTCAAAACGTGCAGGGCACACACTGGCCTCTGCTGCCAAGACTTTCATCAAGGTCTTAAGTGGCATAAAGAATGTAAGATACTTGTCATTGCAACATGCTGGGCTGGGATCCTACTTTACATTAACCACGCTCTTTCTTCACCCCCACCTGAAGCAATAAGAGCACCAGAACAACAGGGCTGGGCAACAGGTAACAGAGAACAGGCCAGGAGACCAGGTCAGTTTTCCAAAGACACTCCCCTAGAAGCTTTTCCAATCCTAATTAGGAGATAAAGTGACCTGGGACAGACAGCAGTGACCTACCATGCCTGTCACCCCCGTTCCTGCAGGGCAGGTCACCCCGGTCCCTGCTTCCAGCCCACGCTCCAAACCAGCACAGCTGGAGCAGCTGCAGCGTGGTGTTTGCACGGTGCTGAGACAGGACTAAGCACCTTGCTGAGGTGTGCAGGGCTCATCCCGGGTGAGGCATGACCTTGCTCAGAACACCGAGAGGGAGCAGAGCCATCATTCACTGCTGTTGCAACGCCAGCATGGGGCAGAGCAGAGACAGCCCTGGGCTGTACAGACAAGCCCTGCTCGCATTTTGCAGTTTCACCTTTCCCATCCCTACGGTCTCTGCACTGGGCATCTGTGTTTCCTCCCAGACCCAGAGAACACTGGCACTGGTGACCAGCAACAGAGGATTAGAGCCCCCAGCTGTACTGGTCTGTGCCTCTGCAGCAGCCACAGCAGCGCAGGAGCCATCCACCACTGCCGCTGTTTCAAGTCCAAACAGGCAGAAAAGCAGGTGGATTTTTAAAAACCATTTTGCCTGCAAACCCTGACATAAGAGCTGAAAACCAGAGAAGCCCTTTGGCAGAGGGGTGCTGAGCACCAGAACCTCACCGTTTCCGGGCTCAAAGTGCTGCATAAACGAATTAAATTCTCACCCACCCGAGGAGAACGCGTGCCTCCCCGCCAGCACCCGGCCGGTCAGGTGTTGGGTTTTTTTAATGAGCCTTGAAGGATTCACTGGAAGAGTTTTGGAGAGTACTTGAGAGAGTACAGCCAGCAAAACAGCTTTAAGCAAGGACACTTGACTACAACCATACCATAAATACTCTTTATTTAAACACAATGTCAATCGATAGGACTGGCAATAAATACTCAAACTTTTGAACATACAGATGTGTCTGTGTATCTACCCAGCACAACAGAACACCTTTACATTTCCTTGTTTATTATATACAGATCTATATTGCAGTATATAGATAATGGAGATATATATACACACACATATACATACATATATCTAAATATATATGCACTTGTGCAAAAATGACCTTACCAAGGACAGTAAACAAGTAAATATTTCCCAGTCCACTCTTGCTGGCACTGGCAATATTGCACAGAAATTCACTTGTATGCTCCTGCCATTGGGAGGGTGAGAAAACAGGAGAAAAACTGAAATTGCATGCATAGAGAAGCAGCAAATACACTTTTTTCATGATGAAGGACATTTGTAGAGGCATTACCCCCTGAAATACTCTGCTTGATTCAGCACCCTTACACACAACAATTCCAGCAGATACCCACTGCCAAATCCAGGGGAACTGGGGTTGTGTCCTGCTCTTACAGCACGTACCAAGAGAGATAACCTCCTTCCAAGTTTTGTGTAAACTCCAGTTCTGAGCATGCACTGCTCTGTCTAGACCCAGGCTGTTCACCAAGACCCTGGGGGAATGTCTGTGCTCCCACCCGAGCTGGCTGTACTTTGCTCTGTGGCAGGCAAACACAAGCCTCAGTCCTTTGGCTGAGGGTGCAAGAGGCAGCGGTTGTGCCACAGCATCTGCCTGTGCCACCAGCCACAGCTTGGGCCCTTGAGGAACAGCCTTAGTGCATCTCTCAAGAGGCAGCGCTGGGTGAAATATGTAAATCTGTAATATGACAAAAAGCACCTACAGGTCCCCATGGGTGTCCTGTGCAGCTGGTCACCCCACGGGAATGTCTCTGGTAAGAGGGTCTATCTACCCCAGCTGCCAAATGACAGTGTCCTCGCAGTGCGGGATGTGTGTTCATTGCAAAATGTTCTCTTTGCCCCTAGGAAGAAAGGTTAGGACTAATGCTTGCTTTCAAAACAGATCCAATAACAGAATAACAAGGGGAAGAAATGCTCAGGCTGCTGGGTTCAAGTCTCAGAAAGAGCCAAGCTTTCACACTGAAAAAGGCTTTGCTGCACTGGGAAGAGATGCCAAAGAGTGACTGTGGACCTGCTCGTGGACCTGAGAAACCAAGCACGAGTGTAAAAACAGGACCTTAATCCTTGCAAAGCACTAGGGCTCAAGGAGCCTGGGGTCACACCACCTCCCTGCTGAGAACATCCAAGGTCAAAGTGGCTTTTCAAAACAGCCCTTGCTCATCTGAGCCTGAAGAACCACCCTGGGTACCACGCACACTGCAAACCTGAAGTGCAGACACTGATACTTCTCTCACAAGTGAGCAGAAGATGTGAGTCAGCCAAGGAATGAGGTGTTTCACCAGGGCTGGATGCTGCTGCAGAGGCAGCTGGGGAGGGGGAAGACTGGTGAGCAGCCCAGCAGGCACCTTCCCTGGCTCCTCTGTTCCATCCTCACTGCCCAGGGACACAGCCAGGCACGGCCACGGTCAGTCAGGAAAGCTTTGCCTCGCTGCTGCTTTGAGAAGAAGGACACTATCTGCTGACAGAGAGCAGAGAAGGCAACACACAAGCCAGGCCATCCTCCCTCCTGCCAGAGGAATGAACATGCTCATAAACCCATCTCCTTGGGAAGTGGATTCATCGTACCAGTGAAAACAAACACTCAGAGCAGAGGACTGGCAAAGGAGGGGGACAAAAGCTCTTCCCTTGGCCTGTGCGGGTGCTGGAGGCTCCTGGCAGCAGGAGCACGGTAATACCAGAAGGGCAGGAGGCGCTGGGAGATGGATTGCAGCCTGCTGTTTACTCCTAGCCAGCCCCATCAATACCCTCCCCTCTACAGCAAAAACATGTTCCTTACAGTACATAAATACATAAATAAGCCCTTTGAAAAGCCCAGCGGCTGTGACGCGGGAGAGCCTGCTCGCACATCCGCTCCCTCCTGGAAAAGCCAGGCTCTCCTTTCTACACTGCTAATCCCTGGCCTATTTTCAAACAGTTGGGTGCACTGGGTGACTTAATTACCTTCCCTCCCTCTCTGCCATACCCACTGCCTTGGCAGCATCCTTAGGCTGGGTCCCACCTTCACCTGAACCACAGGGGAGGCCACCAGCTGTGGACCTGGCTCCAGAGGGGAGCCAAGCTCCGTGTGCCCACCCTGATGCCCCATGGCAATGCGAGAAGCACTGATGGGCAGTGCTGAACAATTCGGGATACGAGGTGTTTTGGGAACAGCCCACCCTCAGAAGATGCTCCAGTCGTGCTCCCAGGTGGGGATCTACACCCAGGCTCTGTCCCCTCTGCCAGCTCCCCTTCCACTTCCACGCTTCCCTGGTGCTGGAGCAAGCAGGAGGCTGTATTTCAAGACTGGGCTTCCCAGAAAGCAAAAGCTCTCCAGGAACAGTCCCAAGAGGCAAATGACTGACCTAACTCAGCAGCTCTTGATACTCTGCATGTTTTGGAGGACAAGTGAAGACAGCCCCTGATGTGGAAACTACAGCTGCCCAAATCACGAGCAGGACCTACGGCAAGGACAGTATTTTGTAACAACACAAAAAGCTGCATTTGTGACGCTCATCTTGACCAGGATTTCAAAACCAATAACAATCTGCTTGGACAAAGTGGCCAAAAGCCGTGAATGTACCGCAAAGCTCTGGTTAGCTGTACACACTGACACTGGGGGGTGGACAGGATCCCACCCGTGCTCTACCCACCTTCGCAGCAGCGGTGTAAGGTACAAACCAGCAGCACAGAAGGTAGCCTGCTCTGTTTGCAGTAAGAATTTGGTATTTTGTCACAGTGATCTTCCTCAGATGAAGTCACCGCTGTGTGTTTTATCAGATGTATTTAACTCAAGCCAACTCTCTGCTAGTGTAAAATCCTAAGTACCCTGAAATCAATTTAAGCAGCTAGTGTCCCCACTTCAATGCTCCATTTTTTAATGCCTAGCATCTATCTATAAAATTATTTTTTATTATAAAATATCTTAACAGGCCAAAGGATTCCTGTACACAGATTTCTTTTTCAACCATGGAACAGGAAAGGTTTGTTGATTTGGCTTTGATGGTGCCACAGTATTTTCTTCCCCCATGTTTCTCTGTTTCAATTCCAGCTGCCCCCAGAAGCACACAGTTCATTTTCACTGGTTTTACTAATGCTGCCTTAGAGCAAAGCCATCAGTTCTTCACCACTCAGACCTCACCGCAAGCCTCAGGCTTCCTAACACTGTAGACGAGCATTGGAGCACCAAGGTCAACTGCCCAGTGCAAACAGCCCAATGTCCCCTGTCCCTTCCGCACACGTGTGCTCTGGATGCTGTGGTGGTTCTGCAATCAGCCACTTGCTCGTCTCTTGGCTTTGGCTACATACAGCTGCAACATCTGAGTATGGACACAGCCAGCCAAACAAATAGAACAATTATTTGGACAACGAAGTCCTGGTCTGCAACATGTGCTACTGAAATGCAAATAATTAATAATAGTAAAAATACAGACAGCAACTGAAATGTGGACACTGGATTTCTCTGTGCCAGAGGGTGCTGCCCCACAGCTGGTGGGAGTTTGGCTGCTGACCCTGCTGGAGGCTGGCCTGGCCCCCGTCAGGAGCTGGCTGTCGCTATGGGACACCTCCTCCCTCTGTGTCCTTGCTACCTGCTAACCTACCCTTGCAAAACACAGCAAGCGCCTGGCAAGATTAAAAACACAGGAGATTAAACAACACCGGAGACAGCGATCACTACATCAAGAGATTAATTTTCACTTCTCCCTGAATGCTACATAATAATCATGGCCCGCACTGAGCTAAAGTGCATCCCTAACCCGAGCACGTGTACCTACATGGACTCCACAGCACACCGGCCTCTCGCACTTCAGTCCTTGTGCAGTATGAAGCAAGCAGCACCTGACTGCCCGTCCTGGTCCTGCGCTGGGTCTCCCCCTGCTCGGACAGCCTGTTAATGTTTATCTGAGAAGCAAATGTTTTTGCTGACCTGGGGCCTCATACATCGCACCATGCCATCACACCCCCCTCCTTTGCCCAAGCAGCTCATGCACAAAGGACTTCAGCCGCTGGTGACAACCCTGCCAGTGACAGGTGGAGGCAGCAAAGCGGACAGAGAGAGTTGGGAGGGAAGGGCTTTCGGGCACATTCCCTGCCTCTGCTGTAGTGCTGAGCTGGAAAGGCTGGCAAGTGAGCCAGCACCCATGGCAGGGCTTAGGGGAGAACTGTGCTCTTACAGCTGTTCCTCCTTCCCAGCACCCTTTCCAAGCACAATCAGGACAGTTTTGGAAAGGAAAGAAGGCATTTCACTAGGAGTTTCCAGACCCCAGCCCCACAAAAGACAGGTGGGGTTTTACCACGAGGGGTGTGAGAGCTTGAAGAAGTGTTTTTTGTTGCCCTGCACCTTACAGCAGCTGCAGCAGAGGCAAGCAGCAATACCCCCTGTTACTGCTGCTCCAGGGGGGATCCCCCCCAGCATCCTGGGGGCTGCCCCTTTCCGTACCAGCACTTGGGGTAAGTGCTTCTCAGAGCATCCATGAGACCCGGGGCCACACAGGGACTGCAAAGAGGAGTCAGCAGCCAAAAACCCTGCCCCATTCCCGCTCCCAGCCTCAGAAATGCAGCTGCCTTGCAGTGCTGCCCCAAACCCCCTGTTACCACCTGTAGCAGGGGGTGACAGCCCTAGGGGACTCGGCTCCGGGTCACCCCACTGATCTGCAAAGCCAGCTCTGCCGGGGACCCACCCGAC
>NW_010100346.1:0-276 GCF_000699245.1 Pterocles gutturalis
CGCGCGCATCTTCCTCCAGGACCTCTGGCGCGCGGGAAGGGCACAGGCAGGGAAAAAACAGGTCAGCAAAGAGCTGTGGCCTCGCAGCACTGGTGGTGCTCAGAAAGAGCTGTGTGCGGCTGGAGGGGGCACGGGGGGTCTCAGCCGCTGCAAGAGGGCATGGAGAGCTGGGGCCGGCGCAGACCCTGGGGGCTGAGGGGCTCAGCAGTCCCAACGCTGGGTTGAGGAGGGGGCCTGGCCCTGAGCGAGCTCATCATGGCTTGCTGGGTGAGTCAC
>NW_010100347.1:0-26286 GCF_000699245.1 Pterocles gutturalis
AGAAAAGGGAAGAAAACTTGTAATTATAACAACAACAACAAAAAGTCAAACTGGCCAAAAAGAAATAAAGCAGATCTTTCCCCCAGCAAGGGCCCCCAGGGAGGTGCTGGGCCCGGTTGTCTGCTGGCACCTGCCTTGGGCTGCTCGACACTGAAGGGATGCCTTGGGCCGGCCAAAGCGCAGAAGAAGGTGCCGGGTCTCAGAAGGATGGGGCTTCGGGGTGCTGCGGGGGAGCTGAGTGCTGCAGGTGAACTGCTGCTGATGGAGGGTCATGCTGATAACCCCACGGCTGCTGGCAGCTCTGATGTGTTTCAGATTACAGGGGCTAAAAATCCCCACGCCACGGGATGGGCAGATGGTACTGCTGTGGTATCCTCCACATAGATAATCAATATGCTCAAGATATAGTGGGTTGAAGTCTAATCTGATCTAAATCAATAGGGGATGACTAAATGGACCTTACTTAAAGTTGTAGAGGTATAGCAAAGGGCTGCACTGATTTACTCCACTTTAAATGGAAGGAAAATCAAACCATTTAAACCAGTATTTTTTTCCTGAAGAGTAAACAGAGCATCTTGTCACTCCAAGCCCAGGCATCCTTCCGTCTGTTCCCTGTTCTGTCACCAGGATCCATTCTCTTGCTACGTGGATGAGGATGCATGAGACACAGAGCTTGCACATGGGCATGTGTATTTTAAAATATACAGACTGCGTATGTTTTGCTTGTAACAGTCTGCGTACGAACTCTGCCAACTTCCGCTGCACACCTTTACACGCCTCATTTCCAGATCCCATGACCTTACCATGTCCAGCCAGCACATACTGGACGTTCTGGGGAATGTGTGTATAATCAAGTGCTTTTTACAACATTGCAACCCAAGAAGCTTTCAGATAGCATGGCTTTTTGTCCAGGCAGCAAAGGATATATGTAGGGTTAGACTCTGGATGCGTGGGGAAATGAAGTCCCTTGAGCCTGGAAGCTGAACTGCTGTATTTAAGGTCTGTTTTCAGCTCAGAGTTAATCCAAGTTACATGCTCAGAGTATGGCTTCTGACTCCAGCTCTATCCACACACAAAGCCACCTTCCTCAGGCAGGATGCTGCTGTTATTTGCAGGGCAGGGGCTCAGTCTGGGTAAGCATGACTTGTCAGCCGACAGCACGGCCACAGTTGTTTTGTTAGACCAAGTACTGACTGATGCTTCATCATGTGGCTGATCCCACGTGTGCCTGCCAGGCCTTTAAAACTCATTAGAGAGACAGTTTAAAAAATACTTTAGTAACAGGTAGTGACACCAGTGAGGCTGCGCACAGCATCCCCTGCTTCTTCCTTTCCAAACCTGTTTATTTTCTACTTTGCTTTTAAGGCTGACACTATGTTACCAAGTTTCTGTGCTCTTCTCTGTGACATCCAGTGATAGGACAAGGGACAATGAGTTCAAGCTGGAACATAGGAGGTTCCACTTGAATATGAGAAAAAACTTCTTCACAGTGAGGGTGACAGAGCACTGGAACAGGCTGCCCAGAGAGGTTGTGGAGTCTCCTTCTCTGGAGACATTCAAAGCCCGCCTGGATGCGTTCCTGTGTGATCTGATCTAGGTGTTCCTGCTCTGGCAGGGGGATTGGACTAGATGATCTTTCGAGGTCCCTTCCAATCTCTAACATTCTGTGATTCTGTGAAGATGCTCTTGCATCATCTCCTTTCCACATCAGAGTCCTGCAGCTTGGTGACCTCCGCTCACTAGGAAGGGAAGAGAAGTAATGATGCTAACTGGCACTGGAGGCGATACCTCTCCACAGCAGTTCTCTGTTTCTCTTGGCTGTTTAGACATGCTCTGCATCTCAGTACCACCTGAAAGGAACGCAGGCTTCCACATGGGGAAGGCTGAGCAAGGGCAACAGCCAAGTCAACTAAGGATCTACAGAAAACTTTTCCGAAAAGAAAAATCCTGGGGACACTGTGATCAAAACTACCTATGAAGAAACCCAAACAACGTTCTTCTCCAATCTGCAACATCCAACTGCTGTTGCCAGCTAAGGACAATGGGCAAAGCCAGAAAATCCTCCTACTGCTGTAAGGATATTGCTATCCCTTTGTTCTACCTTATCACCCATATAAAAAGCTCCTATTGTTGTGATCTTCACCTATATATTCTAATTAAATATTCTGATATTCACTTAGTCTACTTCTATTGCTATCTTACTGCTATGGTCTTCACAGGGAGAGTCATTAAGCGCTGGATCAGATTGACAAGACAGGTTGTGGCATCTCGATCCTTGGAGATCTGCAAAACTTAATTGAACAAGGCCCTGAGTAACCTAATCCAACTTGGAAGTCAGCCCTGCTCTGAGCAGGGAATTGGACTAGGGACCTCCAGAGGACCCTCCCAACCTAATTTTTTTTCTGACTGCACACTTCTTCTATGAACACTTCCATCAGCAAACTATCTAATATATCCCCATGTTCCAGAAGGTAAAATGGCACACTAACTGTGAAGAGTGTGACTTAATCTTAGCTCTGTCAGAAGCCCTGAAAGCACAGGGATAGGAGCAACAACGAAACAACTAATAAATACTGTTTGTGGAACCTTCCCACATTACACCTATTTACGTACCATCCCTGGACTTCATTGACTGTCAGTCCTGTGTAATTATTTCAGTAGTAAGGGTTGGTCTACCTTGCTACTTCAGTTCATGTGGGTTATGTTTTTCTCTACAGACTAATCCTGGGAACAAGAAGTTTGCTATTTACTTGTTGCCAAGGGCAATAGAAGCTGCACTTTATTTGCAAAAGACTTGGGAATGGGCCCTGGGAGCAAGGGGCTCCAGTCTGATCTCAGGTTATCTCTGAGCTCCTCCTCCATACACACCTGTGGTACATTACAAGTCCTTCCAAAACCTACACTCATTCTTAAAATTATCAGAGGGCCATCATCATCTTTGCTTCTTGTGAAGGACAGCAGAAGGCCAATACAGCAAAGAGATGGCACTTCTGATGTGGACCTGATGCACAGATTCCCAGAAGCCGGGGATAGAAAAGATGCTGACCTTTCTAAGTGAATCTGAGTCTTGAGGGTTACTGCAGAATTCATATTTGCTACTGATTTATAAGAGATTCATCCAGTCTGTTTCTAAAAATCCTACCTATTCCATCTCTTTAAATTTTCTATCATGTGTCCAGTCATTTTTCTTCTGTTGGTATTTACATTTCATCATTCCCTTATATTTATTTATTTTTATTATGTTCATTTACACCACTTATAATATATACTCTTTCTTGATTGCATATACTCCGGTACCTAATATGAGGCTAACTGCATCCACTGGCATCCCTGAAACTGAACTGTGCATATCAGTGCTTTCCAGCTCATGTGTAAAACACGACTTACAATCACTGACATCTTTTTACATCTGTTTTCTGAAACTCATCTGTCACTAGCTTCATTGCAGTAAGACGTCCCCTCCTTTCTATGTACCTTAACACTACACTATCACAAAAAAACATCTTAGATGGTGGACAACTCACAATGATGCACAGTGACTACAATGATCTGGGCACTGTCTGCAAAACAGAATTGTCTCCTTTCTGTTTAATTTGAAGGCAGAACAGATAATATTTTGGATGTCCTAACCTCGAAGCTATCTAGAAACTAATTACTACCTCTGAGCTTTGGAATGCCTTTACAACCCCTTCTTTACTTCCCCCTTCTTGCTGCCACTCACTTGTACGTCCCTCTCTCCCCTAACCCTCCACTTGCTCTCCACATGTGATTTCTTTGCGCATATCTCCCTTGCAACCATTGCTTGATTTTGGAACGAATTTCCCCTTGATGAGTTAACATGTTCTCACAGTGGGGCCACCAAACCAGGTCTCTGTCAAAAATAGGCAATGTATTTTTGTTGTACTTCTCACACAGCAGCTATAATTAACGCTTGAACCTTCCCTTACGCAGGGAACAGCTCTCCGTCCTGTGGAGACACCAGGTTAGCGATGAACAAATTAGCTCAGGTATAGGAACCAGTATAGCTGTGCAGAACCCGCAGTAGCATCCTGGCTCTCAGGGGAAGCTATGATGATGTGACTGTATGAGAATAATACTACATAATGAACAATAATGAGGCAGTTTTCAGCCTCTGAATACAGGGAGGGCTGGGTCACCAACCAGACCTTTGTTCATTGCATACTAAACAGCACGGAGGGAACACACCACAGGGTTGCTCATGTTGTTACAAGTGCTGCTGCTGGTGAGTCTGCCCACCCGTGTTCCAGGCATTATTTCTCCTCCTCACAGATAGGGCATCACCTTCTAGTAAGTGCCCTCAGGTCAGAGATGCCTGTAGTGCCCAAGCACTGCACTTAACTAACTGGTGTACAGGTTGTCTGTAACCTTAGTAATTCACAAAGACTGTATATAATTAAAAAAAACCTTTGTCTTTTCAGATCCTAAAAATATGAGAGTGTGAAAATAGTTCACATTTGATTTTAAGCGATATTTTTCCCGAGTGTGCTGCTGCACATTCTTCCTCTGCCTGTGTGCGACTAACACAGCTCCTGATATCAGTGCTTATCACTGCCAGTGTTGTGTCTCTTCCAGACATGACATTGACAATACATATTTAGAAACTGACAAAGTGAAAGAGAGAGAGAGATTACTACAATCACTGAATATAAAAAAAGCCTGAAAGAACAGCAAAAAGCACTGAAATCTGCCCAGAGACCTCACCTCAAAATTCAGGGCACACTGAATGCCAGAGCCGAGGGTGAAGCTTCCTGACACAAGCTAGCTTTAAACCACCTGAGCCATCCCAGTTTTCCTGCCAGAAGTGCTGTTTCGGTAGTTAAAAGTCCTGCACAGGCTGACTGCCTGAATATTCACACAGCTTCTTTGATGATTTTGCAGCCACATTGATCTTCATGCTGTTACAGCTACATGACTGGCAGTTTGTTTAAAATCTCTGATTGCAAGTTTGTGTCATACAATGGAAAACACAAACTCCTGAAAACATCGCCATAAAATGTAATACGAAAGAGAAATCCCAGCAGAACACTGCAGAGCAAGAATGGGAGGCAGGGAGAACTGACAAGAGAGGCCCAATGTTCTAGTGCAATAAAAGCCTGCAAAATTTAATCAACACAGAAAAGTAAAATAAACTCCAAAATCTCTTACAGGAGACTGATTAACATAATTAAATTAAACTCAGAAATTAAGTTAAACTAAGATTGATATTTGCTGGGTCTGTTTCAGGCCTGAAGTGGGGTTAATATGCTCTCAGATTTGTCCATTTTTTCCATCTAAATCACAGGTTTCATGAAAGTTAGGCCCTGGCTACAAAACTTGCCTGACTTGCAACCTCAGAGCATCTCGGCTACAGCAACACTGCGACAATACTGGCAAGCACTGAGAATTGGTTGTAAGAAATCAAAACCAGGAGATCTACAGGGAAAAACGTGCAAATAACAGACAACTGATAATTTCAGAGGATAATAAAACCACAACACAAAATCAAAATTATCTTGGGCAACTTTACCTACGTAATCCAGCCAAATCTACCACATTGTAATGGCCTTAAATCATAAATTAATCAAGGCCTTGAAAGAACAGTGTAAACCCTGAAGGAGTTATAGGAAATTGAATCTGTATTGCATACAACACCAACGAGAGGAAAGGTGTCTCATTAAAAAGTAGTAAGAATAAAAAAGATAAACACGCCAACGACAAATATGGATGAATCAACTAGAACAGCACAAACTAGAGCAGTTAGCAGGGAGAACCTGCCAAACTAAAAGATACAAGTAGATCAAACCAGACATTGCTAAACTATGTTGTGAAGCTATGACTTAAATATTTAACAGTTTTTTATTGACATATTTTATGCCCACATATTTCCTCGCAAATTTCAAAAGCAAAACCTAGCTTACCCTCATCAGTAATACTCACAGGTGCTGCAGTTTGTTTTTGTTTTTGAAAAATGTCTTTTTTTTTTTTTTCTGAAACAAGAAGTCTTTTATAAGAGATAAAATATACTTACAGTGGTTTCCAAATGGTATCACTCTTCAGGTAAATTACTCCAAGCCTTGGACCTAGTGCAGACGTTCATTGGGGCAGGGAACAGAGAGAGGCTGTGTCTGTACCAGAAAGAACCAAAAGGAAAGGTCAGGGGGAAATCATAATTATTTGCTGAGAGCAAGAAAACTTGCTGCAACTCTAACCAGCATCCTCCGCTGTCAGCACAGCTGGCTGAAACCTGGTAGGGCCTAATTCTTCCCCATTCAATCCCTCCAGCCTCAGCTGCAAAGGACAACAGAGTCAGTCCCCGGTTACCCCAGTCTGCCCATGCAACCTATTCTGGTGAAGTGAGGAGAAGAGGGAGGATTAGCCAGCAAAGCGCTATCAGTAGGATTCATTCTGAGAAGTTGCTCACTCTAATGGCATGAGCACGGAGCTGTGATGGAGAGCTAGCACAAACTTGGCACTCAAGTGCATCTCATCATAACAACAAGGCTAGTCCTGTTCAGAGCAGCAGCAAACACTTCCTCAGGACTGAAAGGCAGGAAAAGGAAGCAAAAATCTCCCTTCGCTTCTTTTGCTGTCTTTACATAATGAAAAATGATGGCTCATATCAAAGCAGAAACCCCACTTGCCTCCCATCAGCCACCAGGTCTACTGTGGTGAGACTAGTGAAATAACTTATTGTCAGCCTTTCAGGAAAGATTCAGCTCAGCAGCAGTTTTATGTCTGAAATCTCCCGAGCTAAAGAGGGAGTTTGACTCAGTGGACTAATACAGAAAGGGATTCAAAGAACAACTTCAGCTCCAATATTTATTAGAGGGTAATTTCACCACCCAGACCTAAGTTTTTGGGTGTATTTACATTCTGGGGGGACTTGAATCCTTCTCTAGACTAACAGAACTCCTCCTTTGCTAGCTTCTTATGATCTTTGGGTGGTTTATTGTGGATGTTGGAAGTATGTCTGAAGTTAACATCCAGGGACAGAATTAAATCCTGCTCACTTTGCTTATGCAAAGAACTCCTGGGACATCAGCATATTCAGTCTTACCCACAGTTAAGCCAATGGTGCTATTTCCATGAATAAATGATTTTGCCTACTCTGATCAGAGAAGAAAAGCAAATATTTGCTTTATCAAAGAAATCAAGAAGGTGAACAAAAAATGATAAGAGATGTAATTGTTATTTCACAGGTAGTTAATGTCACTGTGCAAGCTGGAATTTATGTCTGTAAATGCAACACAATAAAAAAACCCCACTGTTCATGCAGCAGGAACACTGGAATGAGCACCACACTGGAATGAGCCTACTGACTTTCCTTGAAGGATTTCAGATGACACTGTAATAGTGTACTTCACAAAATGTACATTTGGTTTTATGTCCAATTTATACATTTTGTAATGATGACATTTATTGGTGACTGGGATATATGCTACATACTGATCTCAACAAGCTACATGAAATCTGTCAGCTTCACAGGGGCTCAAGCAAACATTTTATTTGATTCCCATTTTTGTGGGTTCTCCCCCCTTGAAGTCTGCTTTGAATTGCAGATTGAGTAAATTTCAACACACACACAGAAATCCTCAATTTAGCCTGAACCTCTGAGTTTCACCAGGGCTTGTGAGAGGAACCATATGCCAGCATCACGTTAGCTCAAAAGAATGACCTAAAACAGTGACATCTTTGACCACTACCAAAGGTTAAATTTCAAAGGTACAATAACATCCAAGGATTCTGTAGATTTAAGTCCTTGCTAACACTCAGCATGGCTTACTGTCAAGCTCTCCTTCTCACTTCCATACATGCCCCACCTGTTCTGTTAATGCTGACCTTGCTTCTTATATCCACTTTGCACACATCAGTCTGTCTTTTATCTGGCGATTGCTCACCTTTTTAAGGCATAAATCCTGTGTGCCTTAGCAAGTACCCAGTACTTCAGTTAACATGCATTTTTAACTTGTACTAGAAGCAGCAAAATCACAAGATCAGGTCTTTTGTCTTTATTTCGGCAGAACTCCTGCTCACTTCACTCCCAGTTTCACACAAGAGAAGCCTAAGAACTGCATGTACTAATCCTGCATATTTTGTCACCTCTCTTTTTGTGTCATTATTGCTCTTCCAATCTCTGGGATCCCGATCCAAGTGGCTCTCTCTTGTAGCACTGCCTAGCACTCGATTTGGCTTCACATCAAGGGTCAAGCAGACAAGTTGTTAAGAGATGGGCTGTTGAAAGTCTTCTACAAAATCTGGGCACTAAAATCTCTGTGAAAGGCAACACTGAAAATACCTTCATTTTTCATCATAATTTTTCCTATGGCCTGGGAAAATATATCTCTTTTCTTCCAGTGTCATGAGAATAAAGCACTGAGATAATCATGAGTTGATAGGTACATTTTAAATACATAAAATCAGCAAAGCTTCAGAAGACATGGGGAGTGCAACAGAGAAGGAAACACCCCCCAGTTCTTCTAAAAGTCTTAATCTAGCAATGGAAAATCTAGGGAAAAATTAGAGGAAAAGGGTTTTTTGACCGTGAGAAGATTGGGCAAAAAGAGAGACAAGCAGCACAACAGGGGAATGGGATGTGTGACACTGGGTTAAGTAACTTCCCTCTCTACCTGGTCTCCTCTATCCAGAAAAGGAAAGCATTAACATTTCTGCTCCATGAGGTACTGTGTGCTTAATTAAGATTTTCGAGGATAAATTTTCTGCATGAATGCATTCCAGAAATGCAGACTCTTATTACTTAAATATTTCCACTAATGATAGTAACTTGGCCATTTTACATATGCTCACTTTTATTCCACCTTGCTGTTCCCAAGCTTTATCTGGTAATTTAGAGGGTGTAAGAAACATTAATCGTATTACTGTTTTTATTAAGGAAGGTCTGTTTTACGACAGCAATGATGTGCTACAGATTGTGATTTAAGATGTACACTTTAGGTCAATTCTGTACTGGCTTCAGTGGAGTTGCAGTGGGCATGGAGTCAGGAGAAAATGTGGTACTTTACATAACAATGCTGATGATTAATAGGCTCCTGAACTTAACTCCATATTCTGAGGCACTGATCCTCCTTCTTCTCCCTCCTGAAATTTGTGTCTTGACCCTTTCATCTCTTGTTAGCTATCCTTCCAGAGCTGTTCATTAATCAGCACCATTGATCTGATGTGGTCTTGTCACATCATATTACTTAAAAAACACATAAGCAAGCATTGGCCTGACTCTGCTCTTTACACAACACACCATCACAATATTTCCTTTACAGATGACTTAAATATTATAAACATCAATTTCCTGATGGTGCTTGGTCCTGAAATTTGCTTTTTCTAGTTTGGTTCCATGAAGGACATTTCTATCGCTCCCCCTGTCTGTACTTCTTTCTGCTCAGAGACACCATCAAACGCCTTCAGCATTCCTTGTCTGTTCAGGGCACTTATATGTCTGATCCGCAAGAAACACTCAGCAGAATAGCTGTTTCTCTGTGCTTGAGACCTGGTACCACAATCTTCTGTTACTTTCTCTTAGTGAGTCCTGATCAAGGCAACTCAATTTTTCAGTTAATTGCTATTTATTTTATCCCTGCAATACTCCTTTCCCTGATTATCTTCAGAAGTCTGCTTCCTTCTGCCTCCCGTGTGATCCCTAGTAATGAAAAAATTAAAAGATGAGCTTCTTGTGAGCTTATTTCTGATTATTCTTATTTGCTGTGCTGGCACAGTGCTGTCTGTCATAAGGCAATGGAAAATAAGGACTTGCTAGTACCACAGAAGTTAGCATGCCTGATCTTAATACACATACTATACAGGTCTCTTGAGTAAGGTGGGGTCAGTTTTAATTGATGCTTTCACAATCATGATATATTTTCAGACTGAGCTGTTCAGGCTGAATGTAATTCCTTTTTGGTCACTTTTCCTCTCTGGGAGTAGCATGTGGGTGAAATTCTTAAAGCAGCAACGAGAAGGAGATGAGAACAGCAGTGTTAGCCATCAACAAATGTGATTCAAGAGTCAACTTGCTGCATGAAGTGGGTTATTCCAGATGCATTTTACTGTTCTTTTTCAAAAGAAGGTACATCCTCTGACGAGGGCTGACTGGCATTTATGTTACGTGAACAAGGTTAGGCCATTGGTTACTTATAGGTAGATACCCAACCACAGTGTCTTAAACAGAGATCAAGATGGACTGTGACATAAAAAACACCTTTCCAACACAGGCCAGAACTTGTGCCACAGCAAACAGAAAAATTTAGCAGCATAGGACATGCTATTAGAAGGCCATAGCATGGATTTTTCACAATAGTCAGGGCTTCATCTAGGAGAGGAAACTGCTAATTTCCATATTCTACTGGGAACAGTGTATGTCCACTATCAGTAATTGGGCCTGAAATTCAGAAATTAATTTGTTAATGGAATAGACATTTGCAGAAAGACGGTTTAAAGAGGCTGCACTGCTCTAGCCTGGTAAAGGCCAATTTCCCACAAGGACATCTTTGCAAAAGTACTAGAGAAAAAATCTCTCCCTGAAGTCCCAGGGGTACTTACTTAAATCTGGAATAGCAATGTAGTAAAGTCTACATCATGTTCCCACTTTTTGTCTCACAAACCCTCTATTACTTGCCTGCATCTGTTTCTTTTTCCCTTTTTTCATTGCCTGTTACCTGATACTACAGAATTTCACTTCCCTTAAGCTGCAATTCTTTTCTTAAGTTTGAATTTGCCACATGGAATAGGTATTTTTTAGGTCTCACTTTCATCTGTTGATTCTTATGATATTTCTTTCTATTTGCAAGCAGTATTCTCAGTGCAATAGCTATCCATACTTAAGAGCTAAGGTCCAAAAGGATAACTCTTCTCCTACTGACTTTCCTTTCCACTCCCCACGCCAAATCGCCCCTCCTGCCCTGGGCAGTGGTACAAGGCCTCAGCTCATTGATTTTTGGAAAAGTTGTCTCTCATTTAAGATACAAATCAGGGTGCTGCCTATTTATTAACGAAGATCACATCATGCTTAGTGTGTTGGGTGTATAAACCCCACACTTCCAGAGAAATGGGTCAGACGGTGCCCAGGCAGAGCGCATGTCACTCCCTTGGCTGCACCTCACTATGGGCAGAGCAGGGTAAAGCAATGTTAGGCAACGTTAAGCATCTGTTCAGAGCATCTACAGTGCCAGACTGAACCATGACAGTGGGACAGACCATGAGTTATCTTTTCACAAGTGGTAAAGAGAAGAAACAGTATTTTACATATAGATGTATATACACATATATGGTAACCATATATATATGCACGTATGCATAGTTATATGCACAATTATGTACGTATGCATAGTTATATACACAATTATTATTTTAAAATTATCTTATTCTGGCAAAATATTGATGGATATAACAATACAGAATTCTCTATATTCCTACTATGGAGCCATCAAAATCGTATCTAAATGCTGAACAAAACCACATACTTTTCAAAGCAATTCATTAAAGTGGGGTGTGACTGAGGCAAATATATAAAGTCATGATTTTATTGATGCTGGTGTCAAATATGGGGTACATCTCAGTGGAACTGCATCTACAGAAGCTTCCCAAGGAATAGACTGATTTGTGGGTAGTACTTGTATACTGCTAGCGTTGTTGAGTTTTGAGTGCTAGTTTTCTACAGATACTTACTATTAATAGAAGGAGTTTGAGAGCATAAACAACCTCAGGCATTCATGTGCTGATGCTGCAGGTTACAAGGCATCAGCATTATGGTATGGAACTCAAGAAGTTGGTGGGAGGGGAACAAGGTAAGAAGTTAAGGTTTTGAAGCCATGAACACCGAAGATGGCCAGCGCAATCAGAGTATTTTCTTGTTACCAAGAAGGCGGCACTTGGACAACATGACACTGCCTTGCTACCTTAAGCAAGGTTCTCACAAAACCAAACGTATAGTTGTGTCACAATTACTACTAATGTTTCAGCAACTGAAATATAAGTTGCCATCACTGCCATCACCAGAGACAAAGAAAATGTGTAGAACTTAAATTGCTACAGTAATATATCTGCCTAAGCTACTGCTTTGGCTAGATGAGCCAGATTAGCTCATGACAGATGAGCTTCATGAACATTTCATTGCCAAGGAACCCTGTCAAAATATTGGTGATTTCTCCGAATCTGTTCAACATCATGGAGATGTCAAATGAAATCTGAAAGGACATTATTTTTCAGGAAGAACAAAAACAATGAAAGCATACGAAGAGAATGAGCTGAGTTTTTTCCTCCTCCCCTACACATTGCTTTGGTTTCATTGAATGCTGGTCTTGCAAATACTTTGGCACAAACCCTGAAGCCTTTAGTACCATAGATAGTGAACTGAATAAAGTACTGAATGGGTAACAGATCTCTATTTTTTAGCAATCAGGTTTGCAAATTGATAACGTATTTTCACCTAGGTGCAGGGACTGTATAATCTCAACACATAATTTAATGAAGATTTACACTATTGGCATTGGCTCTGTGATTTGCTCCTCCCTTGTGGTCAACAATGGTACAGCTCTTGATGTATCAACGTCCACGCACCAAATTTATAGTTCTCATGCTGAAAGCTGATCTCAGTCACAAGTCTGAAGTACACTGTCATGAGTATGCAAGATGATATAAAATGGTAACTGACAAAAGTCCGGAAATCCTGCTTTTCATGGCTTGTTGCTTGCAGAAACTATGAAATACTGTTTACATTAATTTATGGTATAATTCCATGCAGGACAATGGAATACCACCAGCTATAAATTTCAATGGACTTGATCCATTTGTCACAGAACCACTCCCTTCAAGGTAAACTAGGAAATGAAAGCTTCACTCATACACATGGCTTTCTCAATCACCAAGAAATAGATTATGAAATAGATAAACAGAAAAATTGAGTACCCTACCCCCCCCCCCAAAAAAAAAAAAATTACCATCATCTTGATGGAGTTCTTCCCTCTCATTGAGCTTTTATTATGTGACTTGTTTTATAAGGAGAGGAAGAAAATTGCAGGATTTTTACCTGCCTTTATTATAGGAAGATTTATATTAAAAATCATGTTTGTGTGGATTCTGAGGGGCAAGATCTGATACAAGGAATCTTTTCCTTAAGTTTTAAGATTCAGAACACCACTGCCCGAATGCTGAGTGAAACAATGATGCTGCTGACAGTCAGGAAAAACTCTCAAATGATTTTGAATATTTTGTTTTGTTTTGTTTTGGATTACTGTCTCCTGTCTCTGAAGATTTCCCTTGCAAGTCAATCATTAAAGAGTCAGTAACCAACACAGTGAAATGACTAGGTAAAAAGCACCACAAACACATTTTTCCCATACCATTCTTCCCATGTGCTTGCTGCCTCTGGCCTGAAACTGTACAAATGAAAGCTTGTTTGATTTATGTCAAAAACTATATATAAAATATCACACAGGATCCACAGAGAAACAGAGTCTCTCTGGGCTTTGGTTTCATTATCCATTGAGGAATAACTGACTACAGCCTTGGAGTACGTGGAACTGATCAAAGCGCTTGCTTCCTTACAAGCAAAGAGAAACCCACTGTAGATTTCCTGTTTCATGCTTCAGTGCCAAAACACAATGAAAAAGTTCTAGATGAGCGTGTGAAATATTCTAAAACATAGTTCAATCAAATCTGATGGTTATGCACATTTGTGAAACTCATCATTTGAAATGTCACGTCACTGACAGCAATGTGTCCTGAGGTGTGATATATATTTGTGATAATTATTTGCTTTTTAAAGTTATGTATCTTCTGCATCAAAACAGGATTTTTCTTAAGTGTGCCTGAAATGTAGAGATGTCAGTGCCAGCTGCGTTATTCGGATCTGGGTTTTAAATACCCTGTGCTAGGAAAGCATAGAGTCACGATATTACTACGATGCCATTTTTAAGGCACTTTCGAGTTATTTTTCACTTTTCTCCTAAAACTGTATGCAGCGTGGCTGATGGAGAATGATTACTAACATTAATAGTAGCTGAAGTGATTTCTGCTCTATACAGTACATACAGCATGATGCATTAAGGAAAATAACATAGCAATAATTGTTGTTATTCTTACTCCAGTATTAGCAAATTATAAACTCTTGGGATTTACTAGTATTTGGTATTCAGCTCTCTTCTGTGGCTCTTGGAGGCTATTTCTCTGGTCATTTCAAAACTTTATTGAATGAAACTGAAGGCAGTTGGCTCTGCTGTTGGATATGTTCTGCCAATGTAGGAGGGCTGTCTCCTGAGTGCTAAAAAGACCATTTCCAAATCTTCAGCATCTTCTTCCTTGACAGCAGAAGTTACTATGCAGAATGGTTTAGATGATGCTGAAATGAAATTTTACAGGAGATCCACAGTCTTCCAGGAGGAGACATGGTAGAGAATGGCAGTGGCTTCAGGGGACCAAATAGCAACCTCCCCATCTTTTATTTCTGGAAGGTGACACTCTGTAAATAAGCACTGCACTGGTGTTTGCTTTCGTATTCTGAACATAACCCTTTTTCCTATCAGGAAATAAACTCTGTGAGGAGGAGATTGGATCTTTGACTGTAGACAATCTGGCAGCTACCTTACTCCTGTTATCTCCCAACAGAAATTGTTAGAAGAAAATGGCCCAGATGAACAAAATTATAAAGGCGCTTGTGGATATTCTGATCTCTGCCACGACCAGCAAGAAGTACCGTAGGAGATGGATCAGGAATCTTAGCTGTAGGGGAGCTCAGAGCTATTCTAGTTCAATCAGATATTTCACAATTTGCTCTAATGAAGAGTGCTGGCAGAACTTCAAAGCTACTCCAGGTCTCGACTCTCCCTCCACACTACTATAAAAATGACTGTAGAAGTGTTAACTGCAGAGGAGCCAAAAGTTGTTTTGGTTCCAGCCTTTCCCAGCAGGAGTAACTGAGAAAATAGAGTAGGAGTGCTAGTTCTGCTCACAGCTCCCTCAGCCTCCTGCAGAACACCAGAGACATTGCCGGGCACACAGCAAAGTGTGCCCAGTGCTGTTCCCCCTCGCAGCTCCTGCAGCCTCAGCCACTCACTGCAAATGCTGCTGATAGAGATGCACCGGCTCAGCAACTCCCGAAGTCCTTGGAATTAGCATTAACCTCCGCTGCTGCTAACCTGACGGCTGTTTGAGAGGCAGAAGGTATCAGGAGGATGGTTGTGTTCAGCCAGCATTGATTTCTTCAGCCTTTTGTCTGTGTCTGCTTTCTGTCTCATTTGGAGGTGGTTACTGTTACTACAAGTAGCATGAATCATGTCTCTGTTAAAAAAACAGAGCTTCAATTGTCTTACATAACCCCTGGTAACTGCATGTCTAATAATAGCAAGCCATTTCCAGGTAGGGAATCTGTCTGAGTCCCAGACCCAGACACATGCACACACACACACATATTCATATTACTTTTTACACCTCACTTCTGGGAAGGAGTGAGCTTTTAGCATGCAATATGACAGATCTGAGCTGCAGGACCTTGCAACTATTATTTTAAAATGCTGTTTTTCATTTAGTGCCTTGAGAAACCAGTTCGATACATGCAATTTGCTTCACAGCACAAGCAGCAAGAAGGGGTGAAAAGAAAACCCGACAGCATGGTTTGGTTTTGAGAGAGCACTGAATGGCGAAGGCCATGGTTGGATCCTGACCTGAAAGCCTGACTCTTTCTAGATGTGAACTTTCCTGTCTCTCAGGGACGGCCCACATTTTGATAAAGTTGGTATTTCTCATAGTTCTGACAAAGCCTTATTTTTTCCGCCCCTCAGTTTCCCCCTTGGAAAAGTAAAGGACAATTTGCAACTCCCTCATTACTACAAGGCTAATAGATAATGTTTCAAGTCATTAATGAGGTCTTCAAGTGAAACTTCTTTATAAATTGAAAATATTATTTGTATTGTAACTGATGGGTGGTCCATAGAAAGAAGGAATTTCTGAAGATTACTATGGTGTCAAATTCTAAACTTTAATTCAGCAGAAGGTCAAGGAAGAAATTCTCACCAGTAATGTTGCTGCTGTTCTGTGAGACACTGAACTGTCTGTCCTCTTGCAAAATGGGATGGAATTTGCTGTAGAGAAGCATGCCATCAAGTCCACCAACTTTAGTTGATTCTGGTTAGTAACACAAGATTCTTCAAAGGCAGAGAATAATAGAATATCTCAAGTTGGAAGGGACCCATAAGGATCATTGAGTTTAACTCCCTGCTCCTCGCAGGACTACCTAAAACTAAATCATATGATGTAGAGTGTCATCCAGACACTCCTTCAAATCTGACAGGCTTGGTGCCGTGACCACTTCCCTGGAGAGCCTGTTCGCAGAGTGGTTCTAGACTGTCTCACAAGGTTTTCCACAGAAACCAGTTCCTTCTGACCTGTCTTACCATCAATCAGAATACCTGGGCATCTAAGCTTGGATTATATGGTATTACCAACATACGAGCCAGACTTCAGACATTCCAAATGTCTATATTCCCTCAGTTTAAGAAATAGATTGGAGCTAGGGATTTGGAAAGTCAATTTGACTTCTGGATTTGTTCAGCTTTGAGAGTTCAGTTTAGGTTCACCTCTTCATATTCTGGGAATGTAACAAACAGATAAAAACTTAACCGATGACATAATAAAAAATGTTCTCCTTCAGTTTTTATTTCTAAATCTATTATCTTTCTCAGCTCAGATAATCTTTCTTTAAAGTTTGTTGGAGGTATCTGAAAACACTAAAGCTGAGTGGATCAGATGTCAGACTCTGGTTCTGTGCCTACTTCTGACCAACGTGTACTGTATAACCAGGCATTATCTTTGGAGGAATTGTTACTTGCCTGTTTCTCAGGATCTATGGACAATAACTGACAATTTGTTATTGTTATTATGGGATCAAGCATCTTACTTTTTAGGAGTCCCTGGATCCAGAAAACACCTTACAGTAAAGCAGTAAAGTCAAAACCTAACTAATCCTAAATTGTTTTTGCACTCACAAACTGACTGGTCTGGCCAACAATTGCAGACCAGCTTTCCTGGATGCCCTTCAGTGGAAGTTAGTCCATAATACTCATATGATCTCAGACAGATTTCTGTGGGTGCAACAGGGAAAAAATTGGACTGGTACTTATTTGTTATCAAATAAAAGCCTATGGTTCAGCAGCCTACTGTGAAAAGCCCAAAGACCCACGCAAGTGAAAAAACCAAATCAAACAAGAAACCTGCTGAGTTGTAAACTGCAGTTTATCAGTATCATGCAGTCATGATGAGCTGACTGTGTTACTGCCCTAGGGTAAGAAGTTCTTACCTTTTCTGTAGGAAGCCAAATTAATTTGCGTTCACTATCTAGTAATCCCCTTGTCAAGCAGCAAGAAGTTCAGATGTTGGCTACTCTGTGTAACAACATACTATTTAGAAAGTTGAAAGACAGAGAGAAATGAACGGAAACCATAGATTATGCATCAGTTGCTGAACTTGGAACATTCCTTCTAGAAAAACAGTATTAATATTTTAATTGCTGATCATAACACTACATCCCAGATTCCAGTTAACCACCTGAGAACACAACAGATCTTCTGCATTCAGGTTATTTTTATTAGGACTGAAACTCCTGCAGGAAACACTTTCACTGGTGGTCCAGTAAAGGGTTAAACAAAAGTTGGACTCAAGTTTACAAAGCCATCTGAACTGGCTTCAAGTAGACATGAAACATCTATGCATCTGGAAAATGGAGCTCGCAATTGACTGTTCTGTACCATCTGCTCTCAAGAACATTTTCTGCTTGGGAGTTGCATAAGCAATGAAAAAAAGCACACAAACAACTTCCTGTACCATGTTTTCGGTCACTTGTAATGACGCATTACAAAGTAAACCAGCTAAATATGCACAACCGTGCCTCACTCCAGATGACAACATGTATTATATAAGAGCAATGCCTGACAGAAAGACACTTAGTTTAAGATATCACGACATAAAGAGCACCCAAGGGGAAATACGCACTATATGTGAGAGTTGGGGGCAAGTGCCAGTTTTGCCTACAATCTCAAAAGGTCAAGTGCATTTTAGAAGACAGAAAAATCAAAAAGAGGACTTTTTTTGGTTTACAAAGTAAAATGACACAACTTGTTGCATCTCCTGTAAAGGGCAGTTTAACTTGTAGCGAGTGTAAACTTTTTGTTGTTATTTAATGTCACTTCAATGCATCTTAGATTCAAAATTATTCTTATCCCAAAAGCTTTTAAAAATGTCATTTGTTTAGACTCGCTTTGTCTGTCTGTTGGGAAGCCATGGCCTAATTTTATCTTATATTGGGGCATAAATAAAACAATATCCACAGGAATTAGAATGGTTTAACCAGAATAAAAATGTCTACCTCTCCAAACAGGTCCCAAGCCTTTAAAACTGTATACTAATGTATGTGTTGGCCTCTTTCTCTTTGCAGTGACTGCACCAATGGAATTGAATGGAGACATACGGGGAAAGCCCAGTATCCATGCAAATGCAGGGAACCGCTGAAAGTGAAGGTGGACTGAAGCCTAGACTGAAGCAGGGTGTGTAGCTGAAGGAAGGCAGCTTGCCACTGAAGACAGTTGCCACTTTGGTGGATCTTTGACACTGAAGTCAAGATGAGTTTCCCCGCTAATGAACAGACTCAGGCTATCAGTCCACAACTGTTACCACCGGATCACTCAGCAGTATAGATCTGACCTGGTCTGGGCACGGGCACATGATCACATTACTATCAAATTAGCAAGAATTTATGTTGCTGCAAGAAAACAGACAATATATAATCTAGCCTGAAGTCAGAGTGGCGCAGACAGGTGATATCTGATCTGGCATAAAGCCTGCCATATAAAGTTAATCCACTTGTTCTGAAAACATTCAAACCAGTATGTGAATTTATCCTAGATCAACACTTCATGTTATATGGATGGCTACAGTGTTTTGATAGGGTATTATGACCCAGATTCACTGTGCCATCAAACCACAGCTTCAGAAACTGTTTGCCCCAGAGTTTTTGCATGTAAACAACCAATTCTATCAATATACAGGGTAAATCTGGGGGTGCAAACAGCTCCAGGGGAGACAAACTCCCACCCACCTGAGAAGCAGACTGTCCTTGTAAAGACTGGCCATGTAGGAATATAGCAGTTCACTTCCAAATCAGTATCTATTACTTCCCACAGGCCAAAAGGACTCAGACCACCAAATTTTCTTCTTACCTTCAAAATACAGTGGCTTGGTTGTTTATATGGTGTTTTCCTAGATAATGGACCCTGTAGTCTAGAATCTGCAGGACTAGATTGTTCTTAGGAGACCAGTCCATCTCCAAGAAAATATCTCAGCCCGTGGCAATGAAGTCTTAGGTTAATCAAAAATGTTTTAAGATTTTAGCTGACTTAAGCAGGTGCACAGTTCATACAGGTCACCTCTGCATGGGAAGAAACATCAATATGGTTTCTGTACCTACAATTCATTAATAGCAAAACCTGGTTCATATCTTCTCTGCTACAGCATCCTTCCTCTGCCTCCTTTTGCTGCCTAGCTCCCTTCCTGACTTTAATGCCTTACACCCCCAACCATCAGAAAGACATCGCATGAAATTTTGTTCATAATTACACTGGCAAGTCTCCTCTGGTTTTCATGGAAGTTACATCTTCATAAACGAGAGCAGAATTTGGCCCTCTGTCTTTTCCAAAGGAAGACTAACGATCAAATAATTTTCTCACATCTCTGTTTGCACTTTCACAGTCTGGTTACATTGATTTGTGTCTCATAAGTAGACATTTCCTTTGTTGGTTACAAATCAATGTTATAGACCTGGCTTGCCTGCGCATTTTTCCCTTCCCTCTTACTGTGTGAAAAACAAAGTGCAGCTTCAATTCTTCTTGCTTTATAAACGTGAACTTCCTTGATGAAGCATAAGAGAGAAAAGCAGATAAAATTCCAGCTTTCCCTCAAAAAACAGGAAACGTCTGTTCTTAAATTTCTAATTACTGAGATGCTTTATGGTATGATAAACACCTTTATCGTTCCTGTCTTGCCACGGCTTTGTTAACCTAGTTATAATCCTCTCCTTCAGATACCACAAGATTTCCCATAGCAGCCCACTGTGATATCACAGACAGCTATGACTTCATGGAATGAGTAAGGAAAAAAGAGGCAAAGGTTTTAGCCCGCAGCAGGACTGAGCTGCCACACAAATCTCCTGGAAAGGATGAAAAAGAAAAGCGTTTCCAACTGGTGCCTGAGAGGCAATGAGCTTTTTGACTGGAGTATGAAAATACAACAGTAAAGATAGCTGGGTATTTTACTACAAATGGATACACGTGAAAATAGAAAAGAAGTAGTAAGAAACAGAGCCATCAATCAGACTATAACAAGTGAAAGAAGGTACAGGTGTAAATGTGGAACATCTCAGTTTGATTTGCCTTCATTAAAAGTGAAAAAAGAAGTTTTAAAAAAAAGAGTAAAAGCAGCCTCAAGTTGGTCTCATCAATTTTAATATTATGAAGAAGTTTAGTAAGTGACAGTTCCACCAATTTGATAGAAAACTCATGGCTGCCAAAATAAAAATAGAAATAGATTAGAGCTGGCATCAATAAAAATAATAATAATAAGGTTTAAAGGATGTGAGATCAAAAAGGAAAAGAAAAATTTTACAAATATGAAACAAGGCTTGCTACACTGCAGTCAACACCATCAAAGAGCATCCTCAGAAGTCAAAAGTGAATTTTATTTATTTTCAAGAACAGCACTAGGAATCAGGAAATCTGGGTCCTACTTACACCTCTTCTGGGGAATCTATGCTTGACCTTGAGAAATATATTTCAGTGCTCTGTGCTTCAGCTTCTCTGTAAGGCCAATTGAGATAATAACAGATTGACTTCACAGGCATCTTATAAAACTTAATTCATGGGTATTGAGAAAACAATTTAAGGTCTCAATGTAGAAACTATTACATGGAAGGAAAGACAAAAAGGAAATTGAAGATTTGGGAAAATTTGAAAAAGAGATTCCACAACTCAACCATCTCCTGGAAATCACAGGAAAAAGAGCAAATAACTTCCTTTTGGGATTTTATTTCCAAAGGAAGCATAAAGCTTTCCAGCTGAATGGGCAAAGAAGTTTCCCCTGCAAATAGTTGAAGAATCAGTGAGTAGGTGGAAACAGGGAGCCCTGGTTTTGCTGTGTGCTTGCACAGCCTCACTCCCTCATGGGACTGCAACCTTACAACACTGTATGCACGTGCCTGTTCCCAGTGAGATAACACCGTGCTGGAAGATAAACTTCTCCTCTCTTCCCAGAGAGGTGAGGACTACTCATCTTTAGTTCATTGTAACTACTTGGATAGCTGTCTGTGCAGCCTCTTGCCAGCAGCCATTCAGGCAAGAAACCATAACTGTTGCTATAAGACACTGAGGACCAACCACTCAGTCTCTCTTTTCCACCACTCCAGGACCCTAGGCAACTACCTGCTTTGCTTGTGTTTAAAATGGGCCTGGCTTTCTAGAAGTTTTGAATATTGTAATAGTAGATATGGTGGAATAGCCCTTGATAGATTAAATCCATAAACGAGCTTAGAAACAAAGAAAAAGAGATACAAAATGGAACACTAAAATTAAGTTATTATAAAAACAAAACAAAAATATCCTGATCTGATACAACTTTTCCAAAGCATTTTACTTAGACGTAAATGACAAAAAGAAGACACCAAGCTGCCATGAGTCAGATCTTCAGAATCAAATCTGTTCATCGATGTTGTTCTGGTAGCATCCATCATTTGTTGCAACTCTTGTCTCTAGTAAGAGTTAATCCTAAAGAAAGAACTCAAGAGACAGAACTGCCCAAACTTTGGTTAGTTTACTGATTATCATCTACCAAAACACCCAAGCGGTGATGTGTTACCAGTTCAAAAGGACGACGACAACCACATTCATCTATAGGATGGAGAGAACTCAATATGCATTTCAACACAAATACATTTATAGCTGCTTGTGTACTGCATATGGTGCTTTCCACTGTATACTGCATATTTTTCTTATCTTGAAGTATCAAAGTTAGCAGACAGTGGAAAGGTATGTGTCTTTTTCTTATCTTATCCTGAACAGGCTTCACTAACAAGGACATAAATTCTGTCTTTTCAATACCAAGCTGCAATTAGCACAGAGGTCATGACATTGCAGTTAGCACAAAGGTCATAGTAGAGCAGCTACCCAGGGGTTTCCACACTAGAGCTAAGCATGAACCCAAAGCACTTTGGCCATAGGGAAATATACAAGCTTTTTTTAATGTCTGCATATATGCATGCCAGGAGTAAATATTTAAGGAACAAACAACATGATAACATGGGAATGAGAAAAACAATGGTCGTAAGCATAACAGTGATCAAAACATCTAATTGCCAGATGGACAAAGTAAGTGTACCTGGTGGTGAGCACTGTGGAGAGAAATGAAGTCTTGCCTTTTACATTTCATGCATTTTAAGAAGCTGCTCAGATTATTTATTTACTATAACCTGACATCAGTTCTGTTGACAGTAAGTGCTAGAGCAAAATTTGTACCAGAATACAAACACCTTCAAATTTTCCAATGTATCACAAGATGGTGTTTCTTTTCAGTTCTTTTTATACAGTTGTATGTATAAACATTACAAAGTGAAACAGCCATGTTCAAGTCACCCAAAGACTAGGGAGAAGTGCCCAGGTGGAGCATTTTGCTGCAGGTTCACGTTACTTTAAAACCTAGTCTTGTGATGATGCATTACAGGACAACATGATTCACTTACTCTAACATTTTCAAAGAAGCCTTGGATGGACTTAGCTAAAGGTGAGTATTTGCTAAAAGCCAGAATTTGCTACATGTTGGAGCAGGTAGCCTCAAAATCTCATCCCACAGGATTGGCTCCGAAAGCAGCTAGAGCTGAACTGTTAACTGCAGTATCCGAAACACACGTACCACAAGAGAATTACACTGAGTTTTGTGAGAATTACACTTTAGGAAAAAGGGGGAGCAAAGGCTGAAGGAGCCTGAAAGGTAAATATATAAATTTGGATCAATGGAACAGGCCTGAAGGCTGCTAAAGAGGCTCTTTTAAGAGCCACAGACGATGGCCACAGTCTAGACCGAACACACACAGAGAGAAAAGTCAAGACAAATCAGCACCATTAAAAGCTAAGTAATCACATCACATAACAGCAAGATGCAGCAATAGGCTCTCTGTCTCTGCTCTGAGGTGAAATCACCTGGAATGTGACATTTGTTTCTGGGCACCTCCTCATCAGAGTGATTGGAGAGAGTTCAGAGAAGAACCACATAAACGACCAGGGTGGTGGAAAGACTGAGCTATTAGGAAAAGAAATGAAGAGCTAAATCTGCTAGCCCAGTTACATGATGATGACTAGCAGACCAAGAGAAAGGCATGAAAACAAGCTGCACATAATTGAAAGGTGCAAATGCCAAAAAGAAGAAAAAAAAAAAAAGGGATAGAAGAGATGGTAGCTAATAATAAAAAGGTATATGGATGAAATCAAGAGCAGTAAAATAAAACCGAAATTTGAAGGAGCAAATAGCATAAGCCTGAAGAGTAGTCTCCTTAGGGAAGGATCTAAGGGTTGACTTGTGTATTTAAAACTGCCCTAGACAAAACACTAGACATATGATGCATGCACCATCCTTTATTGGCCCTGGAGAGATGGGCTGAGCAGGCAGGTCTTGATTGTTTTTCCAGTTTGATGACTCCAAGGTATACTGTGTTTTTCTGGCCTAAAAAACATCCATAAAAATATGGAAACCCACAAAACACACTTTGGCAGGTTAGATGATGATTAACCAGAAGGAGACTAAATTCATGTTCAGTGGATAATCCTGTGAATTAGACAAATTTGTATATGAAGAAAGGAGTAAAACAGCAAGGAGCAAAACCTAATGGGTTGAGGAAATGGCTCTTTTAGCATCAGATGGTACAATAAGGAACAGACACACAGCAGAGTGGATAATCCATTGCATAAAGAGAGAGCAGCATGTATGGATCAGGCAACAAGATGCGAAAATGGAGTTAGGGAAATGACTTTAAAGGATATGTGACCTCCTGAACCATGAGTTGGACAGCTAGTCTATGGAAAGTTTAAATGCTTGCATCACAAATCCAGAAATCTGACTGTGCAAAAAGGGAGCTAGTCTCTCTCTACAAAGCATCCAAAGAAAGTCAATGACAGACAGACAGAATGAGCCTTCCACTCTTCCATACTATTGAACTGTGGATATAAACCTACAAAAGAAAAAATAATACTCCCCTTACTTGAGTATTAAAACACTGCAAAAAGCTGCACACACAGACAAAAAGTATCACAGAGCCATGCAGGGGGTGGCAGTGGAGGGAGCGCAGGCATCTGGAAATGATGAGATGAAACACTACTGTCACTTCCCATCCATAACCCCCAGCAGCAAGGAGTGCAGACAGGAAAACCACCTGCTAAACCTGAGACATAAAAGTTCCTACACAAAGCAAAACAGATCCTGACTGATTTCAGCCTGCTCTAGAAATAATCCTTAGCTTTTTTAACTAGAAAGTAAAGAGCTTATGGGTGATAAGCAAGGGGAAGGTAGAGACAGAGGAATAAACTTGTTTTTACTGATAGTTTTCAGCAAGGACAAACTCTGCCTTTACACCAGTGGTGTTATCAAAGAGAAAAATTAGGTTAGTGGTATATTAATTTGACTGACATCTGTTATTATTTTCATATTTATTGGAACCAAGAAGAAAAAAGTCAAATCTCCTTCGGGCCAAAGACAGTAACTGATTTCACTCCCCTGTGGCCTTACATAGGAGGGGCTACTTCAGATTTGGTGCTGCCATGTAGCCCTGACAAAGCAGCACCTTCATGACACAGCCTGAGGTCTTTTGAGTACAGCTCTGCTGACTGTGGGGTCCTTTTATGATGTGAAGGAAAAAAAATCTCAGTTTCAGGTGACATTATACAAAGTTCATCTTTGCTTTTGAGTTATTCTTCTGCTAACCTTCCTCATTGGTCAAGTACGACATCCAGAAGGCTCCTTCCCTTTGTTCTACCTGCAGGACCACGACTTCAAGTTCAGCATTAAAATACATCTTTGGAGAAGAGGACCTATTTGTACTGGCAATGGTGCTTCCTGAACAAAATGGTAAACATAACTGCAGTACTGATTCCTTTGCAAACCATGCCCTGAGGCTGAAGGTCCAATGAAACCATCATTTCAGAAGTAACATCAGATAAGCTACTATCATTACTCCCTAGGCCAATGCAAAAAAATTACTCCCCAATCCCTTCAAAAATCCGTAATTTAGAGAAAGGCTGGTAGTCTCTGTTCATAGCCCAACTCCACAAACAGCTGCGTTGTCATGAGCAGGGGAGTTGTGCAATATGTTGGCAAATCTGAGCAGCCAAAGAGGGAAATCTGTTCAACTGGTTTAGTCCCTGAAGCCCATGTATCGAAAAACCACAGCCTGTGCACCTTATTAGCTTTCTGCAGTTCTCTGCTAACTAACGGTATGTACCTGTCCATCTGCAGAGCCAAATATAGCTTCTTTTAAAAGAACAGAAAGGAATCCCTGCTGAGTGTGACAGAAGACAAGCCCACCGGTTGTCTGCCTAGTGCTGTGGAGTCCTGTGACAAAGGTGGCTTGAGGCTGTGTGGTTTTTTTTTCCAGCTGATGCACATTGGTAACTTGACCTCTACACTTACAAGATCTGTGTAATATTTCATTGCTTGCCTCAGCTTCTACAGGCCTCGTATCCCAAAGCCCCATGTATGTCACAGAGGACCTTCCAAGCAGCTGACGGACAAAACACTTCTGACAGCCATTCTGGCTAGGATAACACTTAAATATGAGGAGGAAATACAATGCTGTTCACTCCCCCAAGTGCAAGCTAATTTTATACTGTTAAGTCCTTACAGATAGGATGTTTTAATTACCTTCAGCCTGTTCAAACCAATACTCCTAGCCTATGGGTACTGCTGATATGACTGACAGCTGATAGCTTTTCTAAACACCAAGCACAGCACCGCAGTCACTAGCGACTCAAGCTGGCTAACAGGGTGTGATTTTTATCACGTTGACAATACTTATGACAACTCTCTTTAAGCATAAAAGGATTTTAAAATTTTTCTGAGATTTATAAAATGAGCCTACCTAAAAGTTTGATGTGTGTATGTAAATTGACTTTTACAATCAGATACAAAGAACAGTCTGACTTTGCCTCATACCAACATTAAAAAAGGCCTCTCAGTTCACAGACACAAGCTTGGCCCTCT